>NC_044350.1:16270601-16570601 GCF_007364275.1 Archocentrus centrarchus
TGAGGAGTATTCCTTCTTTCACTGCCTGACAGTATTCTCAGTTGAGGTCACAGGACTCCACCTCCCACTGTATACAATGCCAGAAATGCCTAGTGGCTGAATAAAAATCTAGTTCCATAGACTGACTGACTGAACTCTGCTGGTGGTGGGAGCTGAGAATCTCCTGGACTGGGGCCTCTGCCAGACACTCCCAGCACCACTTATTATACATTTGGGCAGCTCCACCACCAGATAGTAATCAGATAACTTCAGCTCCTCTCTTCACCTGAGTATCCAAGAACACCACAGATCTGACAGTATGAGTACAAAATCAATCATGGACCTGTCAGAGGTGGGAAGTAACGAAGTACAAATACTTCGTTACTGTACTTAAGTACATTTTTCAGGTATCTGTACTTTACTTGAGTATTTATTTTTCTGAGTACTTTTTACTTTTACTCCCTACATTTTTACACAAGTATCTGTACTTTCTACTTCTTACATTTTCAAACAGACTCGTTACTTTAGGTTTAACACGTCTGAGAAAAGTCTGCATTTCCGTCAAACATCAAACGATCTAAATGGAGGAATAATAACATAAAAGAGACAATCGTACTGGCGTATCCTCCATCACCGGACTTATCACGTACACAGGGATTAAATACACAAACCCATTTAATTAATGTATCATTTATAGCGCTATAATCAGGAGTTACAGCGGCCGGACCGAGTCCGTAAGTTGCGCTCGCGGGACATGAACAGCTTAGCTAGCGCTACTGAAGAGGAGCGAGCATTAAGGGAGTAACGTGTGGCAGGTAAATGCAACGTTTCTAAATGCTCAACAAATATCTGCAAAGACACAAAGTGTGTGCAGTTTGTCACACGTGGTCTGCTAGCTAAAAGAAGAGCTGCTGTATTTCAGGGAGAACAAAGAGAGAGAAGTTCACTCAGAGATGGAGAAAGAGGACAGGAGAGGAAGAAGAGAGGTTAGAGTTAAAGGGAAGGACTGCAAAACAAGTATGCTGACTTTGTGTTATTCAACGATTGTATGAAAATACTGCAGTTTAGTACCTAATACCTTTTATATTATTACAATAATATACAATATAATGAGGTTCAGTTAGCTTACAGAAAAATAGCAGGTAGAAACGTCCTCCAATAAGCTACTTTTACTTTTCTTACTTTGAGTACATTTCAGAGCCTGTACTTTTTTACTTTTACTTAAGTAAAGAAGTTGAACCAGTACTTCAACTTTTACCAAAGTATTTTTTCACAAGTACTTGTACTTCTACTTAAGTATAGAATGTCAGTACTTTTGCCACCTCTGGGACCTGTGACCCGGGGTGTCCTGTTGCCAAGTACATTTATGAATGTCCTTATATTCAAACATTGTGCTGTTTATCAACAATCTGCAGTTAGCACAGAAGTCCAATAAAGAATATCACTTGAGTTCAGGTCTGGCAGGCTGTTCCTACCAATCACACCCCTCCAGGATTTACTGTCATTGCCCACGTGAGTGTTGAAGTCCTCAGTAAAGTAATGGAGTTCCCAGCTCAGCCACCTTCCCGCATCCCACCCAAGGACTCCAAGAAGTCCAGGTACCATGAACTGCCATTGGGCACATAAGCACAAGCAACAGTCAGGACCCATTCTCCAACCTGAAAGCATAAGGAAGCAACCCTCTTGTCCACCAGGGAAAACCCCAACATACAGGCACTGAACTGGGTGGATACAAGCATACCCACCCTATGGACTAAAGTGGTTTTGCCCAGGGGAGAACCCCAAGTTCTGATATAGCATTGCACCATGGGAAAATAACTCATTTAGAAATGAGTCACATAATAATTTCTGTTCTAGAAACACAGTGTCTACCAGATACTTACAGGGAATAGAAAGAGAGACAATATTTCTTTCATATTTGCTTCTCAGTATTGGTTCCCTGTTAAATCCAGATTTGAATTTTAAATCATTATCCTCGCATACGAGGTCTTTAATAATCAGGTCCATCTTATCTCAAATACCTCATGGTACCATATCAAACCAATAGAGCACTTAGCTCTCAGACTGTGGTTACTTGTGATTCTTAGGATAATTAAGAGTAGAATGGGAGGCAGAACCTTCATCTTTCAGGTCCCTCTTCTATGGAACCAGTTCTCAATTTGGATTTGGGAGACAGCACCCTCTCTATTTTCAAAATAAGCTTAAAACTTACCTTTTTGATTAAGTTTATAGTTAGGGCTGGATCAGGTGACCCTGAACAATCCCTTAGTTATTCTGCTACAATATAATGCACCTTGAGGTGACTGTTTATTATGGCTTGGCGCTATATAAATAAATTGAAATGAACTGAATGAATATTGTCACCTCCAGTACTTTGTTTTTTGTAGAAGGGGTGTGATCATGTGACCTCTGCTGTTGCTGATTCTGGGGTTTACTGCTCTTTTTGTTTGCCACTTATATTGCAGTATATAAGCAGATTTTCCATAAGCTATCTTGCTGTTTCCAGGCCAGAAGAACAGCTTAAATTCAAATACACGACTCCTACCAAAGTCCTTGTAGAAGGGCTCAGCAGCCATATTGAAACACATCTGGGCACTTACTTTGAAGCATTATCTAAATTAACTTTAATTTCAGTGCTCAATGGGGGAAAAAAAAACTGCATATATTGAACATCCAGTCAAATCTGCAGACTTTTGCTGACTTTTCCCGCCAGACTGGAGCCAGCCTGAAAAATGAACCAGCTTGACAGTATATTGTAATAAATTGCTAATTCGATTTGATTACTCATTAATTAAAGATCCTGGGATGCTGTTCTGGCTCATTCTGGCCCACTTTAACTGCTACCCACCACCACTCTCTGCCCTCTAACCGAGGGCAACTCCAAGGTGAAATAAAGTCTAGCCCCTCTGCAGGAGACTAGTTTCAGAATCCAAGATGTGCGCTGAGATATGCCCATCTATATCTAGTCGATAAAAGAAAAGAGTGTGCCTAGTTAATTACTTACACCTCATATGTCCTGGCCTCTGTCAGCCGTCAGCAAATTTCTTATATTATCAATACAGAATGTTGAGCAGACGATAATCAATATGTGAGTGCCTGCATGCATGTGCTTAGTGTCCCATTAATGCTTTTCAGGATGACAAAAACTTATTCAAAAATAATAAAAGAAATATCTACATTAAGCAGTAACATTCTTTAAAGAATATTTAATTAATTTGTGTGGACTTATTTTAGCTCTTCATTCTTTATTTCAAAATGACTAATATTCAAATAAAACTCCAGTATATACAGTGTAACATATAATCAGTCTCTTGGTTATCACAACATGTTGCATTCAGAGTTAAATCGACTGAAGATAATTAAAGATGGCAGCAGTTGAGACTAATGCAGGACAGGATGGATGTTGTTTCCTCATTTCCCCTGTAGAGCTTCAGGTCAACACCTACTGTAAGCCTGAGTTTAATGTCTTTCACTTTTACAATGTGTGCTGAGAAATCATAAGATGCATTTCTGCCCAACACCCTGATCTCTTCTTTTTTCCCCTTTCAGTACTTGAAAATGATTCTTTTTTACAAGAGCTAACTAAATGATCTTAATAGTAAGAGTACATTTAAATGTACGTTTAGAGAGTCAACAAATTGCACAAACATAGTCACAGAGATGGGTTGTATTCAAATCTTATAAAATCAATCAAACTGTCTCAAGGTAAACAGTATTTAAAGTACATTGTAAATATTGGTGCCATTTAAATTTGGCTGCAACCTTCATCAAATAGCTTTAAGAAATACACGCTATAACAGTTAGAAATGATGTTAGAAATAACAGCAGGAGCAGAATCCTCTTCATCATGAGCCCTTTGGCCTAATCGGAGCGCTTTGTTTTTTAAGTTTATTAAATAATTAATAATAAAAATAGAACCTTTGAAGACAGCTGGCATCTTACATCTCAGATTAGCATTTTATATAATAACTACTTATTTTTTTAATCCTCTAAGTTGCAGTCACTAAACTCCTTGCAATTTTTGTGTCAGATAATATGAAGCTGAAATAAGGTGCGTTGATAATATACAACTAATGAAACAGTCTATACGACATTAAAATGTTGCATGTTTATCCAGTAATCAATGAAGATGCTTTCTTTTTATTTTTCTTGTATTATTCTCCTTCATTTTTAGGTCACAGGACTCTGTTTGTCGGGGTTCGGATGCCCAGACAGAGCCATCGTCACCACAAAGGTCATGGTTCCCGCCACCAGCAAGAGAGACAGAAGGGCGAGCAGCATTGCAACTCAGCAAAGCGGGGAAGATGAGGCAACCAGTTCTAGTCATGGTACCGCACACACAAGACTTTCTTAGGCCACCTTGTTATTTGCAGAGTGTTTTACATTTCAGATGCATTATTTTTATTGAGGGTTATAGTCATCTATCCATCAACAGTGACTTGCTACAGTAGCAGGACCACCTCCCAGAGAGGAGGTAGTGGTTGTTAACAAGCCTATCAATACTGTGGGCACTTCACACATGCAGGACTTCAGGCTAAATTGACAGCCCATTAATTAGCTAACACAGAACAGGAACACAGCATGTTGGATATGTGTGCAAATCTGTGGCTCAGAAGCCATTAAAAGGCATGTAAGGACAATGTAAGAAGTGCTGTGTTTGAGAAGTCTATTGAGAACCTTCAGGTCACTTCTCCTTCTTCCCTCACATCATTAGACACACCGTCCCAGCGGGTCCAATTCATTCTGGGCAACGAGGAGGATGCTGAACACGTGGCCCACGAGTTATTCACCGAGCTAGATGAGATCTGTGTCAAAGATGGCAAGGATGCTGAGTGGAAAGGAAACAGCCAGGTCAGGATTTCTCCTCAGGGAGCTGTTGGTAACAGTGCTTAGCAATAAAGTTTCTGACAGCCTGGCAGCTCTACAGCTGCACTATTATGAAGAGGGAAGTCTGCAAGAGGTAGTTATATTTAAAGTTTGCTCAAGAGGAAAAGATCAAAAGGCAGGAGTCAAACAAATATTGCTGTGTTCTCATTTGTGCTGTTTAAATGCCAAATCTCAGTTTCTCATGCTCATGTCCAACTTTTTTTTTTCTTGCTGATATAAACCACTATACAAAAGATTTAAAACACATCTATGTGTGGGAAAGCAAAACAACTTTCTATTTAAAGTAGAATACTCCCTCTGCACTGAGCTGAAATATGAGTGGATATATCAAGGTTTCTAGGCATTAGTCTTACAAAGACCGCACCCTACTGTTGTTGCTAATTTTGTGAACAAGATCCTTTTTCACTCTGTTTTTGTATTGTGTACCTGCATGTGTTTTCTCAAGCAGTGTTTTAGTAAGCTCATAGCAACCCAGCACTCTTCAGTTACAATAGATATGCTTTAGAAGAAATAAATCTTTCAAGAGGCAGTATTAGAGATGATCACAGCAAGCATAAACTGTCCCAGTTCTCATACAATCATCTGTCTTTCAAAATGTCAAATGATAATCTAATATTTTTTAGTACTATAATCAGGAATTCATAAATAAGGATTAAATGGTAGAAAAATCTAAGCAAAAAAAATCCAAATCCCAGCAAATACATTGTATCTGTGGACAGATGAGGCACAGCAAATGTAAAAAAGGAGAATTTTGCAGAAAACTGATAATGAATATGCTTTGGAATAAATTCTATTCTTTCACGTCTAAAAAATGCAAAAGGGAAGAAAAACTGGTAGAACAGCTGAAATGAAATTTTTCAAATGGTAGGTTTAAACAAGCTTAAACATTGCTTTAGATAATACATTATTGTGTACAGTAACAGCTTGTTTGTCTCACAGCTGTTGTCATCTGTTATTATCATGTTAAATGTAAATAGCTTTTTTACTAAGCCTCTGTAAGGTAACTTTTACAATGAATATAAAAAAGTGAAAGATAAACTAAAGGAAAAAAAAACTTCACATGTACTCCTCTTTGCAAGTTTGCTAGATGATATGTTGCTGGTCTCTTTACCTTGCAGGTGGCTGAAGTTTGAGGAAGATGTGGAGGATGGTGGGGAAAGGTGGAGCAAGCCTTATGTTGCTACACTATCCCTCCACAGTTTATTTGAGCTCCGCAGTTGCATTATCAATGGCAGTGTGTTGCTTGACATGCGTGCTGACTGCATTGAAGAGATTGCAGGTGAGGACACAAGTGTATTATAATATGTCACTACCTGAGTGCTATATATCCTCAGAAAGAAGACAAGGTCAGACTGATCATTTTTTTTTATAAGAGCAAAAGAAAAAATATGCGTTATCTATATGATTTGTGTCAGTGCTGTTTTTCATATAGACATACAGTTGTGGTCAGAAGTTTACATAAACTCAGATTCGCATGAGTGTCATCGTGGTAATTTGGGGCTTTTAACGATTTCTTTGACCTATTCTTTTTCAGAGTGGGGTGATTGTACAGCATCCATCTTTAATGACTTTAAAAATAAGAACCAAGTGCACAAGTTTGAATTCATTTTAGATCTAACAATTTGCACCTCTACCACACGCTTTTGGTAACCATCAACAAGCTTCTGCCATAATTCAGTCTGGACATTTGACCACTCTTCTTGGCAGAACTGGTAGAGTTCATTTAAATTGGTTGGTTTCCTGCCACGTACCCAGCTTTATGTGTAGTCCACAAATTTTCAGGAGGGTTGAGGTCGGGGCTTTGGGAAGTCCATTCTTGGTCAGCACTCTCTTGGCAATTTTATGGCAATTTTAAACTCGCTTCACTGTGGACAGTGATGCTGGTGTTCCCCAGTTCTATAGTCAGTTCCTGCTGCTATCCATAAGCACATGTTATTTACATTGCTGTGAATCAGACTCTAGCCTAGCCAAAATGCCCGTTAGTTATAATCAGAGAAGAAACACACAAAGGGCTGATGATATCATTCTTTGCTGGATGCAGAAACACACACTTGATTTCTCTTAAGTTAATTTTGCAGAACAACCAGACCAGTGCTGTGCAACACTTAAGCTTCAGTTTGTGTAATAATGCTAAAGAGAACATTTGTGTCAGCACCTCTGCACCTGGTTCTGTTTTACTTGAAAATTGCAGCTGAAACTGTGATTGCAAAAAATCTAGTTGTAAAAATACTTTGATCCAAATTCATTTGCATGTAGACAAGCAATTAACTTTGCACCTGCATTTATTATGCAAACTCATGCCCAGATAAGAATTATCATGCACATCATGCAAACAAACTTGCCCGTCTGTTACTATTTTCTGCACTGCCGTTATTAAAAAATGCATAGAATCACTTGAATATTTGATCTGACATTGCTGTGTATCCATTCCTCCCACACACACACACATACACATCTACATGCAGAGAGTCACATGAAACAAAGCTCTCAATCACACCATTTTCCTGTGGCTAGACGGCAAAAGGTTTACAGCCTAAACAACCTTCATTCCTCTCCTCCAACTCTCCTCTCCTCTTCTCAGTTCCCTCTCTTCTCCATTTGACTCCTGCAGCAACATATGGACTCCATTAATAAAGATGAATCTCTGAGACAAATCATTTTTTTTATGTATTTAGGGTAGGTAACAATTAAATCAAATCAAATTGTACCTGTAGTGCTCCTGTTGTATAAGAGAATGCAATAGAAAATCTTTTAAGCAAAAGGTAAAATTGCATGAACCAGTATTACAACCAATAACAGTAATATTTCCTCATGCAGTCCTGATGGGACGCTGTCATTGTCACATCAGAATGTTCATTTTGAGCCACTAAAATATGAACAGTGGTTTTTATAAGGGATAGCACTTGTGCATTTCAACATAACTGCAGGCTCCTTTGTGTTGTTCTCTTATTACTGTCCTTATTAACAATGCCAATTATACTGGTGCTGAGGTCAGAAATTATGTTTTTAATTGTAAAAGTTCACTGTGTGTGTGTGTGTGTGTGTGTGTGTCTGTGTGACTGCTTTGTGTGCTTTAAATAATGAGAGCAAGTGAGCAAGAAAGGCCTGATAAAGTGCAGAAGTGGTGAGAGAGATGGAGAGATGCTGCAGTCTCACGTGGACATATATTGACTCGACCCTGTAAACACACCTTCTGTTCAACACTGTACCATCAACAGATGTCAGAGAGGATTGGCTTATATTTATTTAAAAACAGCAGTTGCATGAAATAAACAAGGGATCCATAGATCAAAAAAGGCTTAATGTTGACATATTATGATTCCTAAATAACTCCAATCTCATTGTACATTCTGTATAATGACAATAAAGGCATTCTACTCTATTCTATTCTATGACCAGGTTTAGTATTTGAAGTTCTATTCAAACTAACCAAAATGCACTGTGCAAATAAAGTCTGTCATGTACTACTGATGTGAAACACTGATACTCTGATCAGGGTTTATGAGTTTGTCCTGTGTTGCAGACATGGTGCTGGACCACCAGGAGGCATCCAATGAGCTGGATGACAGTGTGAGAGTCAGGGTTCGTGAGGCCCTGCTCAAGAGACACCACCATCAGAATGAGAAGAAGAAGAACCTGATTCCCATTGTACGCTCCATCACAGAGGGAGCACGCAAACAGTCAGAGCCCCATCTAATTGGTGAGTTTGATGCTGCATATCACACACAAGCACACATGGACTTTGTCACTTGTTCAGAGCATCAAAGTTAGATAGCACAAGTCATGTCTTGGTATAAGTTAGATGAGGAGATCTCAGTCTTTTTACTTATGTGCCTTTGATTAAGGTTTTAAATTAGACAAGATTTTCAATTTGAATCATGGGCAGTAAAAAACAGTCTTAAAACAGATACATAGTATATCACTTCCAGGACCAAACTGCCCAACTACTGTTTGGTTGCTCCTGGGCAAATGCTTGATGCATGTCAGCTAACCATTACTGCCTTCATAGATTTTTATTATTCTTTTTTTATTTATTTTTGTCAGTTTGGACTTGGCAGGATAACTATCATATTTACTGTCTCTGAATCACTTTCCTTATTTGTCTCTTTCCATCACACATGCACATAAACACCCACACTGTAACACCCTGCAGGGTCAGCCTCATCTCCCCAGCCTCCTCCACCCACTGAACCAGCGAAGAACGGTGCCGGACAGGAGAGCACTCAAGTAGACCTCAGTAAGGTAAACAAGCAGGCTGTGGACCAAATGTTGCTTTTTTCCTCCCTCATGAATATAGATGAAATATTGATGTAAATATAGATAAAAGTCACAGCAGAGTACTTGTAAATATAATTATGCTAACACATCTGAGAACAGAAGTTTTAGCTCTTATTTTGTGCGTGCGGGGCTCTCAGATCTGTGAACGCACTGTAGACCTCTGCTGTGATGCTGTAAACATCAACATCAACAAATAGGTCACAGAGTGCCCCTAGGAAGCAACAGTGGAACAACACACAGCAGTAGCCCACTACTTTCAGCTGCTCCCCAGGCAGCTGATAGCAGATGCCCTTTTCTCACTCAACACTTCCATTTATCCAGGCTTGGGATCAGCTCTAGCTTGTGATCCCCTGAGGTTGGGTTTTTGTGTTTCCTCACAGTCTCAAACAGCAGGATTCTCACATGTAAGGTAAATGTGTTAAACCACAACGCCACATGTAGATGAGACTAAAAAGCAATTCCACAAAGCCTCAGATAAAGGCTTCCTGTAGGTGAAAAAGTAGCACGCTATAAAGAAGACAATGAAGGAAATTAAGTCTGGGTAGACAAGTTGCAATAGCATAGAAAAGAAAACTATGGGGACAAATGAAATACAAAAATTTACAAACTATTTTTTTAAGACTGTAAAAACAGCATTTTTAAATTCCCATTAGATTTCAGTCTTTACATGATGACATCATAAAGCTGGGCCAAGTTTAACCGGTGCATGATAATGTCTAGAGATGTCTTAATGTGTGTACTTTTAAACACTGTGTCCCCCAAACATCGGCATCATCTTATCCCATTTAACACCTCTTTTGTTTGAGTTCAAATTCTTTACTGATATTTGCACCTGACCTGTCTGAACAGGTGGACCTGCATTTCATGAAAAAAATCCCAGAGGGTGCAGAGGCTTCCAATGTCCTGGTGGGAGAGCTGGACTTCCTGGAGAGGCCTATTGTAGCCTTTGTCCGCCTTTCCCCCGCAGTGCTGCTCACTGGACTTACAGAGGTGCCCATACCGACCAGGTAGACAGCCACAGCTCCCTGCTGTAATCATAAAATCAAATTAAATGTTCCCGAAACTATTTATAAACTGAAATTCATCTGCTGACAAATATTAGGTTCCTTTTCATTCTTCTGGGCCCAGATGGAAAGGCTCAGCAATACCATGAAATTGGTCGCTCCATGGCAACCATCATGACAGATGAGGTAAGCGCTCGCCTCATGAAAAAAGAGTACATCTGAGTATCTCTCTTGCAGATGTAGGAAGATGAGTTTTCTTTTGCCTTCACTTCATTCTGGACCAGATTTTTCATGATGTAGCATACAAGGCAAAGGACAGAAGTGACCTGCTAGCAGGGATAGATGAGTTCCTAGACCAAGTGACTGTCCTGCCACCAGGAGAGTGGGACCCCTCCATCCGCATCGAACCCCCAAAGAAGGTCCCCTCGCAGGTACATTTCTGCAGTCAATTAAAGATATAATTAAAAATTTTGTGAAAACTGGAGTTGTTATAATTCTGTAGGTTTAGTGTTTACATTTTTTGTGCGCTCCTTGATGTCTGCAGGAGAAAAGGAAGATGCCTGGAGTCCCTAATGGCACTGTCTGTCAGGTAGAGGAAGAGTTACATGCTGAAAGCCATGGGCCAGAACTACAGAGAACGGGAAGGTTTGCCCAGACTTTTTGCTTCTGTAATGGTTACTATAGAAGAACCCTAGAGACAGCCTGCAGAGAGATTTCTGAATGGATGTGTTGCAGCCTGGGGCTGAGTTTAGCACTCTCCAGCAAGTTGACATTTGTTGTGGCCAGAAAATCTAAATTTATATTTGTGAGGATCTCAGGTGGAACAGACAAGTGGCAATTACCAGTGAGAGTGTGACAGCCTGAAGGGAATCGGAGATGAAAACATGTTACTTTATTTTTTAATGAAAAGGTTGTCTTTGAAGCGCCACCACGAGTGGCACATGCTTCGCTTCAGAAGCTAAAGAAAAAATGTTTACACCCCAACACCACAATTTTTATTGAATTATTGACTAAAAAGTTGCATTTTATTGAAATAAAGGTTAGTACAGTAACCTCTTGTTTATTTTCTCTATAAAAGCTTATATTTTATTCTGATCATCCCTATCATGAATTGTCCAAATTAATCATGAAGTAATAGCATGAATTTAGAAAATACACTTAATAACTATCTTGCCACGAGTTAAATGATGTGATTTTAATTTCTCATTCATGTGCTTGCTGTGTAACTCGTGCCAGGAGGCAGTTATCTGAGTTCAGCACAAAGACTGAGCCTTTGAGAGATAATGAATTAGACTGTGTTGTTCCCAGCCAGAAAGCAAATGTGCACATTTCCCCCAGTGCATAACATTCGTTTAATCATCTGAATTATACATAACATGAAAGTTGCTTGACCGCTAAACAGTTAAGGGACCACAGGCTCTCTTCTTAGGATCTGGGGGCTATTTGGAGGTCATGACACAGAGCCACAGATCTAAACATGCAAAGTGATGCAGATCATAGTTATCATTAAAACAAAGGAAAATCAAAAGTGCTTTAACCACAGAATACCATCACTGCTCACCTTGCACTGCTGAGCTACCCCAAGATTTTATATGTTGGCTTGTTTTTCTCTTTTCTCAGCACTTTTCCTATTTATATTATCACTATCATTTGGTTTTTGTCCTCCTTTTAGAATTGTTTCAGTATTGTTCTTTTATCTTTTTTTCTTTGTTTGCAAATGTTTGGTACAGGACTGATTAAAGTCTGGTATAGCTCACCAGACTGACCAGGAAACCCATGTGCTGCAAGGCTATTGCAGAGGCCTCAGTTTGATTCCCACCTGTCCTGTCATAATAAAGACAATAAATAAATAAAATAAAATTGAGCACTATTCACACACCACAATCACAGCACACCTCTCCAAATAGAATGCTACTTTTGGATGCCCTTCCTAACCCAACCCCAAAGGGATTTGTATCTCCTCCCAGTGATATATTGCTTGTAAGATGAATGTTTGTGCCCATTTTCCTCCCTTCCTTTCCCATCCTGAATCTATGTCTTGTCCTATTCTGTGTGTTGTTGTTGTTTTTTGCATAAACAGTGACAAAAAAGAATAGAACTATTCCTGAAAGGGTATAAAAATATTCCATCTTCATCGTGTTTATGCAGTGAACATATGTCAGGTTGACCTATCTCTGCCCCAGAGTGTTTACTGGACTGGACTTCTTTCCTTATGTGCTGTGATCAGGTTGTTCGGTGGTCTGATCCTGGACATAAAAAGGAAAGCTCCATTCTATCTGAGTGATTTTAAGGATGGTATCAGCCTCCAGTGTGTGGCCTCCTTCCTCTTCCTCTACTGTGCCTGCATGTCTCCTGTCATCACCTTTGGAGGACTGCTGGGGGAGGCAACAGAGGGACGTATTGTAAGAGCTTAAAACACACTCAAGGACACATTCACAATACTATATTGTAATTATATATTGTGTTCTTTTTGGGCTGTTATGAATACAGCATAGACAGTGAACATTACTGAAGGCTGTATAACAAAAGTTACAAGCTCTCTGCATTTGCATGTTGTAGAGTGCAATAGAGTCCTTATTCGGTGCGTCAATGACTGGAGTAGCCTACTCGTTGTTTGCTGGTCAGCCTCTCACCATCCTGGGCAGCACAGGTCCTGTTCTTGTGTTTGAGAAAATCCTCTTCAAGTTCTGCAAGTATGTACAGTACTTCAAAAACTTATTTGTGACATTATTATCATCATGGCATTGGTTTTGCTCTTCACTGTGCTCTAACCTTACTCTCTCCTCTCCTCTCCTCTCCTCTCCTCTCCTCTCCTCTCCTCTCCTCTCCTCTCCTCTCCTCTCCTCTCCTCTCCTCTCCTCTCCTCTCCCCTTGTTTCAGGGACTACGACCTTTCTTATCTGTCACTGCGGAGTTGCATAGGCTTATGGACAGCCCTACTGTGTTTTATGTTGGTTGCCACAGATGCTAGTTCCCTGGTGTGCTACATCACTCGTTTCACAGAGGAGGCCTTTGCCGCCCTCATCTGCCTCATCTTCATCTATGAGGCTTTGGAAAAGCTGTTTCAACTGGGAGAACTCTACCCCTTCAATGCACACAGTGATTTGGACAAGCTCACCCTGGCATAGTCAGTAGCACAAAGATCATGCCAAAATTTTCACTGCTTGTTTTTTTCTACTTTCATTGTTCTTTTCGAAGATTGTTTACCTGTCATTCTCATCACTGTGTGCATCGCTCTGTTTCTCTTTTAAATGCAGTAGGGATCACTTTCCTGCTGTCCTCATCTTATGCCTGACTTATTTTGACTAATGAAAAAAAGCATCTTTTTGTGAGCTGATGTACACTGAGATTCATTGTGCATATTGTACATCTTTGTCTGTAGCTGTAGGTGCGCAGAACCTGATAATCCCAGTAATAAAACTTTGGAAATGTGGAATGAGAGAAACATCACAGCTTCCACTGTACCCTGGGCCAACCTGACTGTCAAGGTAATGTAACTATGTGGGAGCACACACCTAATGAAGTCCAATGTTGATATAACTTTCACATGATAGCACTCACCACATTTGTTCTAGCTTCTTTACTTTCTCAACTTGTTAACATTCAGCGAACCCCCTCACCCTCCACTGAGCAGCCAGCCTCACTTAAGGACCTTTGCAAACACTGATGAGGACACTCAATCAATTAAACATTCACTGCTGTGTGTTTAGCTAAGCACACCAAAGGGCATTTTGTTTGACATGTATGTCTTTTTTTATGCTCTGTGGATTCTTTGCAGCCTGCTACATAATTCTGATAAAACTGTGTTTCAGTCCATTTTCATGTGACGCATTACAGGTACATTTATTCTAATGTGACCTCTCTTAATCTCTGTAGGAGTGTATCAGCCTGCAAGGCCACTTTGTTGGGACAGCATGTGGTCACCATGGTCCCTACACCCCAGATGTTCTTTTCTGGTCTACTATCTTGTTCTTTTCGACATTCTTCTTGTCTACCTTCCTCAAACAATTCAAGACTAGCCGTTATTTCCCCACCAAGGTAATCATATTATCAATAATAGATTGTCAGACACTGGCAATGGCATCAAAATTTGCCTTGTTGTGTTAATGATGACAAACCTCCTTAGTGCTGTTATCTCTTCTGCTCAGGTGCGGTCTATGATTAGTGATTTTGCAGTGTTTCTTACCATTGTTGTTATGGTCCTGCTTGATTTTGTCATTGGAGTACCCTCCCAAAAGTTGAAGGTGCCAAGCAAATTCCAGGTATAAAGCAACTATATAACTTGCAACTCATGATATAAAACCATACATGGTAATCTAAGTAGCATTATTGCCTCATACCTCTGCCAATTATCTGTCCAGCCTACCAGAGATGATCGTGGTTGGTTCATCAATCCAATAGGGCGTAATCCATGGTGGACAGCTCTGGCTGCATCTGTTCCTGCTCTTCTCTGCACAATCCTCATCTTCATGGACCAACAGATAACTGCTGTTATAATCAACCGCAAAGAGCACAAACTATTGGTAAGAAGAAAAAAATCCTTATCTTATTCTACCTGTAGGTCCTGGAACTATTTCTGATATTCTGATCTTGGTTTTACAGAAGGGCTGCGGGTATCATCTGGACCTGCTGATGGTGGGAGTGATGCTGGCCGTATGCTCCATCATGGGCTTGCCCTGGTTTGTGGCAGCCACTGTCTTGTCGATTTCCCATGTCAACAGTCTGAAGCTGGAATCAGAGAGCTCAGCTCCAGGAGAGCAGCCTCGCTTCCTGGGCATCAGAGAGCAGAGGCTCACTGGCCTGGGCATCTTCCTGCTCATGGGCTTATCTGTATTCATGACTGGAGCCCTGAAGGTTGGTCAGACACGCTATGTAATGGTAATGTAAGTTCACTGATAAAGGAAGCTGACTGAAATATGTTGTTTTCCCAGTTCATTCCTATGCCAGTGTTGTATGGCGTTTTCCTCTATATGGGAGTCTCTTCATTAAAAGGCATCCAGGTAAGAGACTATCAGACGTGATTATAAAGTTGACACAAAAACAAAATATTATGCTATTAAGATTATTTAGAAATGCTCTCATTCCGTTAATCTAGTGACCACTGGAGGTGCCTGGTTCTTGTGTGATTGAATGCTCCGGTCATTGGGCAAACTGCCAATCTATCACAGGGCTAACACAGAGACACAGACAACCACTCACTCTCACATCCATACCCACAACCAAATTAAATCACTATTTGATCTAACAAGCATGTCTTTGGACTGTGGGAGGAAACTCACACAGACACAGTGAGAACATGCAGACTCCACACAGACAGGCCCAAACCAGGAAGAAGTGGTTACTCTGGCACTTCCTCAGTGCTTACTGCGGCACCAATGTGTAGCCCCTAGTAACAAGTAAACACTATGAAGTATCATGAAGTAGCATTTATTGATTGGCACGCACACAATTAATTTTGCAAAATTATTAAAGACTGTTTTTCTATGATGCAAATACACAATGTCACATGTTGTTCTCTTGTCCTCTCTTACTGGATGTTCCTGCTATGCTCTTGCCTATTCTAATTAATGCTGTTGCAATTAATCATGCACTGACAGTTTATTGTCTGAACTAACCAGATGTTTTCATTCTTTTTCCATATTCGCCATCTGTCTCTTGGCTTTTCTTTCATTAATTAATTCTCTCCTTTTTTTAACTTCCCTAACACCTGCTTTCATCTTTACCACTTTTCAGTTCTTTGACCGTCTGAAACTGTTTGGTATGCCAGCAAAGCACCAGCCAGACTTTATCTACCTGCGGCACGTTCCGCTGAGAAAGGTGCACCTGTTCACTCTTACCCAGCTCACATGTCTGGTGCTTCTCTGGGTCATTAAGACTTCGCCGGCAGCTATCATCTTTCCCATGATGGTGAGTTGACCACTAATGTTCTGTGTTACCTAGTGTGACCATATCTTCTGTTTATACACTAAGTCTGTTTTATCTCCTGTGTTTGCAGGTGTTGGCTCTTGTGTTCATCCGCAAGGTGCTGGACTTGTGCTTCTCCAAGCGAGAGCTAAGCTACCTGGATGACCTAATGCCCGAATGGAAGAAAAAAAATCTCGATGATGCCTCAAAAAAGTTGGAAGAGGTAGTCTAAAGGGGATTTTAAAATACAAAATTCACTGTTGCGACTGTAAAATCATGCACATATTGAGCGTGTATGTTGTGGACATGTCTCGCAGGAATCACAGGTTATGCTCAGTCCAAAAAATGAAGATTCGGCAACTGTTCAGATTCCAATGGAGAAGACCAAGCCTGCTCAGGCTCCAAAAGCCCACGATCCCAGGTGAGACACGCATACTCAAATTTAAATGATGGACATCAGCTATTTTTCATTTTTCCAGCTATCTTCATGCATGCTTGTCTTTGTATACCAGAGTTTGTTACACTGTTGTGCCACCTGTGAATACTGACACAGTGAGATCCCTCCCCATAAGCCCGCCTTTTCCTCTCCCTGCTCCTCAGGTGTGATCCCTCTGATATTAACATATCTGATGAAATGTCTAAAACCACCGTGTGGAAATCTCTCAACTCCAATCAAAAGGACACTCGTCCTTTGACTGCTAAAAAGGCAAGGCCACACCCTGTTTTTTCCTCATCCCTACCATCTGGAAATATTCCTGCTTCATATTGTGGTCATTGGCACCTTTAATATTTTACCATTATTTTGTCGTTCAAAACTGAGGGATGCTGACTTGTACTCTGTGCTCCCTTAACTATGCCTTTGCATGTTTCACCTTGCAGGTTTGAAGACATTGCATTCATCGATGACTAAAGGACGTCCAAACTCCTGACAGACTCAGCTGTATCACTTGACTGTAAAAGAGTTGGCTGCTTTACCATCAGCCACTTTAATGCTCAGAGAAAGGAGTCTCCACAGTTTCTACCAGCTACCCATAACACATATGGTTCTCACACATGGGCAAAGAGTGTGGTACATCCATCCATGCACTTCATATATATATATATATATATATATATATATATATATATATATATATATATATATATATATATATATATACATATATATATATACATATATATAATATATATATATATATATCTATATATATATATATATATATATATCTATATATATATATATATATATATAAGAAGCTGTAAAATTCAAACCAGTGCTTACCTGCTGTTGCTGTAGCCTTCACCACTCCCGCATCATAAACATCATGGCTTGGAGTTTTCTTTTCATTTTGACGCCACTACCTGTGAGCAGATAAAATATCAACCTTCTTACACCATCTTAAACAATATTTACCTATGAGAACCTCATACCATTGAACATCCCACTTTTAATTAAATTGTGGAGAGCAGTGATATGGAGTTGTACTCTCAAGGCAAGTCCTGGAGCCGCTCCACTGACTGTAAATAATGTAACAACTGTGAGGACAGTTGCTGGCAGCCAGAATGAGATCTGGAGTTCTTTTCTGTTTCAAACCATGCAATCGCATTAAGCTAATTTGGATGTACCATTTCAGTTAAACTTACTGGTTCATCTCTAAAAGTAACAGTCAAAGCATTTACCAGAGTTTTAATCAGCTCATACAGCAGCAGCTTTTGTTTGAGAGTGAAACAAAAATATTAATGTATTAATCGAAAGAGCTGTGAATCTCCACGGAGCGGAGGTGAAGTGCAGCTTTAAGCAGATTTGCTGGTTATTAAAACTAATCCTATGTCATCATCAAGACATTAATTATAGCAGATTTAAAGATGTTTCGGCCTCAAAAAGATAGAATTACAGAAAAGCACAGCCAACAACATCACATACACACACGCACGCACACACACACACACACACACACACACACACATACACATGTGTGTGCGTATGTGTGCATGTGTATGTAAACACAGAGATTATACAGTACCCTGAAAGAGTATTTGCCTCTTTCCTGATTTATTTTTTTTGCATATTCACACTTAAATGTTTCAGATCCTCAAACAAATTTTAATATTAGATAAAGATAACCTGAGTAAATACAAAATGCAGTTTTTAAATTATGATTTAATTTATTAAGGGAAAATAAATATCCAAACCTACCTGGCCCTCTGTGAAAATGTAATTGCCTCCTAATCATAACAAATAGTTGTCCCACCCTTGGCAACAAGAATTGCACATTGGAGGGTTTTCGAGCATGAACGGCTCACGCCAAAGCATCTCAATCAGAATTGAACCCAGGCCTTGATGAGGCCGCTCCAAAACCTTCATTTTAGTATTTTTTTTTTTTTTTTTTTTGAGCCATTCAGTCCACCAGCAAGAGGTGGACATTCTGGTGTGTTTCGGACCATTGTCCTGCTGCATAACCCAAGTGAGCCTGAGCTTCAGGGCACTGATGGCCAGATATTCTCCTTCAGGATTTTCTGGTAGAGAGCAGAATTCATGGTTCCATCAGTTACAGCAAAGCAGCCCCAGACCATCACACAACCACCACCATGTTAGACTGTTGCTATGATGTTCTTTTTATGTGTTAGCTTTATGTCAGATGTAATGGGACTCAAACCTTCCAAAAAGTTCAGCACCTCTCCTGGGAAGGTTCGCCACTGTTCCAAGTTTTCTCCATTTGTGGATAATGACTCTCACTGGGGTTCACTGGAGTCCCAAAGCCTTAGAAATTGTTTTGTGTCCATTTCTAGACTTATAGATGTCAAAGATTTTGTTTCTCATCTGTTTCTTTAGATTGTGAATCAGGTCTAGGTGTGGTTAACCACAGTTAATTCAGGATTTAATTGGGAGGGCAGTTACTTTTTCACACAGGGCCAGGTAGGTTTGGATAAATTTTTTCTAAAAATTAAACATTTAAATGTGACCAAATATACACAAAAATAAGAAATCAGGAAGGGGGAAAAATACACACAAATTTTTCACAGCTCTTTATAATTGGAAACATACAAAATGTCACAAGAGTCACTGCAGTGGCATCAATAATCTGCTTTATGGGGGATAATCCTTCCTTTTTCATCTTTAAATTAATGATTGTGCAGAATGAAGGCTTTCTATGTGTTTGTGTAGTGTCTTATTTCTTTACCTCAGACAAGATCACAAATGCTCCTGTAAGGCACTTTGGATAACAACAGGTTAAGGAAAACCAGAAGTGTGTGTGTGTGTGTGTTTGTGTGCATGCATGTGTGTGTGTGAGGGAGAGAGAATAATGCTAATAATAAGAAAAATGATGGAGGCTTCAGGATTTTCTTTAAAGCAATAATTTACCTACAGTCCAACACCAAAATTAACCATAATGCAGCTTTTTTTATTCATCAGGCTCCTTTCTTACCAGTGCAACCTTGTATATTAATCTTGGACTGGACTCTAAAGGCCTTCCTTGCACTTTCATTGCATGTGCCACAAGAAAACAATTACAGTTAATCAACTGAAGCTATTTGAAGAATGTCAGCTTCATCTCAGACATTTCAGTTTGTATAAACAAGGTTGCACTGTAATGCTCTCCCCTTGTGTTTAATAATCTAAAGTAAACTGCAGAGAGATTACGGTTATGGAAGAATGGTCTTCAGTCATGCTTTATTTCTAGTTGTACTTTCTGTAGATAAAAAAAAAAAAGGTTGATATATTTTGTTTTAAGAAGCTCTATTAAGCAATTAAATTATTTTACTAAAATGTTATTTATTTTTAGATATAAAATCACAAAATATTATCTTTGCTTTCTGTATATTTTACTAAAGAAAATTAGCTAAGAGAAAGGCCAAAGACTGCAGCACATAATGCTTTGGTGAATGAATGAGAGGAAGATGCTGTCAAAGCTTAATACAGTTGCAGGAAACATCAGATATGTAGTATAATGCAGGTGTCCCATCATCTAATACTAGATGAAGGTCTTTGAGGGTCTTAAAATGAGGACTGATGCTTAATTGGACTAATTGGACAATAAAGAATGTTACCTGTCTTTTTTTTTTTAATGTAGCTTCAGGGAAATTTTTGCAGTTCTAGAGAAAAAAAAATGGATGACATGAAACACACTGGACAGGCTTTAATTGGGGACGGTGCAGTTACACAGAGTGTTTTAGAGGGAGACTTGTGCATAACAACAATAGAATTGGCCCAGGCAGTGAGGAGTTATCGGGTCGGTTACACAGCCATTTCTGTCTGAAGTTTGCTAATATTAGCTGTCATGGATTTGTTTATTAAAATTCAAAAACTATAATATCCTGTTAATATCAATTCATGAATTGTTTTACAAACATTTTCAAGGATTCGTCCTCAGTAGCCCCCCATCTGCTCCGTTTAAGTGAATTTAATGCAAACTCACGAGTAATCTTTCGCTGTAATTGTAACACCTCAGTGACACGTATGAAAGGTTGTACACTGTGATTCTGTCTTGTAATTCTGCTTTGATTCTGTCAAACATCTGAATGTGAATAGTCTTCACCTGAGTGCAGCCATAGCTGAACTCATTAATGGCATGACTTAAATATTACTAATTGTGTAGTCATATGAGTGAGTGCAAACAGTAAATGATGCAATGTAAAACCAAGGGTAAAAAAGGATTAGACCAAACTGTAAAATCACTGTTAAACATCCAGTGTTTAAGGATTGTAAATGTGCTGTAACAAAAGAATCTACAAGTTATTCTTGACTTTAAACCCAGTGATGTATATGTGAATGTATGGTAAATATAAAGTAAAATGCCTTCATTGGACCGTAGGATGATTGCATAAACATGTAGCCAGGAGAGGTCATACATTTAGGTGGATGTGACTATAAATATATGTGCAATACCAGTACATGTGTGCCTGTCATTGAATACACGACCATTTCCTGTTGTGCTGCCTTTTCCTTTACCATTGACCTCATATCGCCATTAAAAAAAGAGAAAAAACTAAAAAAAAATAGTTTTTGGGTCCAGTTTTGGATTATTGTTCTGAATCTTTATTTATATTTTCCTACCCACTTAATTTTTACGTGTCAATAAAAGTGAAACCTGTGCACTTTGTGAGGCTATGTCCTTCTAATGAGTATAATGTGAAGGCTATGTCTGTTTCAAGGACAAGGTGATAGTAGAGGAAAATTATGTTTTAAAGGGGGAGGGGAAGCTTTCACTGAGAAGAAAATGTTTACTGCAGTAACCTTATTCCTAAAGCCTCGGAGCCATAGAAAGAGTGATGCCTTGTCTCTTCTACCACTGAATAAATAGTCTTGAAAGAAATAATTCTGTTTTGTTTGTATATCAAATTTAATTTTTGACTATGGAAAATAAATAACTAGTTAAAACTGAATTAAAATGGTCTTCTGAGTCATTTCATTGATACTTTTTGCCACAGTCCTTAAATTTATTCCACTAAAATGTGTGTTTACACGTTCGAGCATTCATGTGCACTAATACATTTAAGGAGTTATCCCACTAGGAGGCAGCAGAATCACAATCCTTTCCAGCTGCTTCTGTCTGTAAGGACTTTGCCCTTCTAATATTTGACTAAATTCAGATCTGTTACATCATTGTAGAAAAGTTAAACACTAATCCCACCCACAAGATCTTGAGAAACACACACAGCAGTTTTGTTTTGTTTTTTTTAACTTCCTCCTAACCCCATTTTAATTTGTGCTGCACCCCCTTCTATGAGAACACTGTGTGCACATCTGGAGGTGATCCTGACTGCAAAGAAGTTGCCTGTGGGAAGGGGTATGAGGTTAAAGATGCACTGCACCCTGCATGTATACATCTAAGTGTTCATGTGTGCCTTAAGGGTGTCATGTGATCTGACTCCCAAATGCTCCTGATTGCAAGCAGCTGGCAAGCTATCACCTCAACCACTGAGGCAAGCTTTTGGCTGTGACATCAGGTTGAGGGAGAGAGGCGGGTATTTAAGATTATTTTGAATCACGCACTGAGTCAGAGAGTCAGAGTCCATTAAACTATGTTAGATCCCCCACAGTACTGTGAATGCTGCCAGTTAGTCAAAGCCTACATGACAGTTCATCTATTTGTGCATTCCATTTATTATCATCACATGGGTCCAGTTTAATTAAAGCTCAAGATCGGCACTGAGAAATTAGTATCGTAAAGATACCCACTTTCTTAACTGGTTGGATGCAAAGACCAATTTGAATCCCATTCCTGTACTAAGAAGCATCTGCTTAGCCTGGCTTGGTTTAGAAGAAAACAGCAGGAAGGATGACAGTTATCTTGGTTTCTTCTAGCCATCTATTAATGTGGTATATTTTTTCCAAACATGTTTAGAAATCAAAAAGTATAAAGGGCTACCAACTACTAATATGCACTCATTTTCTAGCCAAAAAAAGTAAAAAAAATTTATTTATTTTTTTTACTGAAGGCAACTTTTTTGTTCAGTGAAAAAATGGCTTCAATAATAACAAAAAAGTGTCAAATATGTGTATGCTACAAGCTCACAGACAAACATGTTGGTCTTTGAGCTTGTAGCTTGAATAAGATCTGACCAAAGCAGTCATGTGTTTGCATTTTCTTCTTCTCTCTCTCTCTTTCTCTTTGAATCACTGAGCTGTTGTCCTCTTTTCTCACCGAACAGAGCCAGCTCTCAGCTAGTCCCTCCTCTCCATCAATCTCTGTCATAAATCTGTCAGGCAGGGAGAAAGGGAACTGCTGAATACAGATTTGTCAGCAATTAATCTAACCTCTATTACCAGACTTGGATATTGTGTCCTCTATGCCAGAGAACAATAAGCCACTCAAACATGGAGCGCTGTGCTGCATGTATGTGTGGTGTGCAGTCTTGTGCCTGTTTGTTTGTGCAAGGCAGGGCACATGTATGCATGCAGTTAACTTCCCTCAGTTTGCTGGTGTATCAACTGTTTTATAGATTGCATTTAAAGCAACATGAATAAAATTCCTCTTTTGTCCAAATTTTCCCATTTTAGATTAATTCTGCTCAGCAGAGTTGTTAAAAATGTATTCCCTTATTGCTCTTTCAAGGAAATAAGATAACAATTGAATACATCCGGCTGAAAGTTAGTGCCTCTGTTGTAGTCCTATAATTGAAAATGACTGGACCAACAATGTTATTTAACCTTGGAGAGACACTATTCTGAGCATGAAGCAAGCTAATTGACACCTTGCAGATGATGAGAGAAAGGACACGTTACCAGTTAGTGTGAGCATACACATTTGATGATGTGAGCAGTCCAGGCATTACCCATGTTGCAGGGGCTTAAATCTGTGTATACAGTAACCTATCTTCTGTATGGGGACTAATTCCCATAAGGAAAATGAAAATTTTAAGGTGAAGGAATACACGGCTATTTGTGTGTCAGTGATTGTATACAGCTCCGTGTTTACAATGTAATATGCTTGTCTCCCATTTTTATGTATAAAATGGTGCTGAAAGTAGATACATTCATGACTTGACTTTGTCTTATGGACTGCCTGTAATAGATGGATGTAGCCACTGTTTTCTATCATTCAACTGATACACCATCTCTGTACACCACCACTGTGGGTTTTAAATCAAACAAGATGCGACTGAAGTGTAAACTTTAGATTTTAATTCAAGGAGTTTAACAAAAGTGCTGCATTAACAGCTACTTTTAATAGAGTCCCCATTTCAGAGGCTTCAAAAGTAATTCAACAAACTAATGTAATTTTAAATACAAGGGTTGTTTTTTAATACTTTGATGAAAATCCTTTGTATTCAATGATTGCTTGAAGTCTAGAACCCATGGACATCACCAAATGCTGTGCTTCCTCCTTGAGATGTTCTGCTACGCCTTTACTGCAGCCATCTTCTGTTGCTGCTTGTTTGTGGGTCCTTCTGCCTTCAGTTTTGTCTTCAGTTACTGAAACGCTGCTCTGTTGGGTTGAGATCGTTTCTTTTCCTTGAGAAACTCTTGGGTCATTATCCATTTGCACTGTGAATCAGTGTCCGGTCAGTTTTGCCTAATTTGATTGAATCTGAGCAGAGAGTACAGCCCTGCAGCCATACAGCCATTCATGCCTGTGCTCTAACACCACGTTTAACCAATGATGTGGTGTGCTGTGGATCCTCCTCCAGCTTATCCATGGGGAACACTGAGGCATTCCGTGGCCAGCCAAGAGATGGTAAATGGACTAGTTCTTATATAGCGCTTTTCTACTCAGTATGAGCACTCAAAGCGCTTATACAACCTGTTTTGCATTCACCCATGCACTCCCATTCATACAAGCACTTCCATTTTTACAAACTAACATTCACACGCATACATACTCCGACAGAACGGTCGGAGAGCAACTTGGGGTTAAGTATCTTGCCCAAGGATACATTGGCATGTAGCCTGGAGTAGCCAGGATTCGAACCTCTGACCTTCCGATCAGTAGGTGACCTGCTCTACCTACTGAGCTACAGCCACCCCATACAATCTCTCTAGTATGTCCTGTGGGCCTCCTTCCAGTAGGACATAAATTGAACTCCGCACCAAAGATGCGCCCAGGAAGCATCCTGGTCAAATGCCCGAACCACCTCAACTGGCTTCTTTCGATGTGGTGGAGTAGCGTCTCCACTCTGAGCCTCTGAGCCCCTCCCAAATGACTGCACTCCTCATCCTGTCCTACATCTGAGGAAGAGGCCAGCCACCCTTCAGAGGAAGCTAATTTTCACCACTTGCATCTGCAATCTCAGTCTTTCAGTCACTACCCAAAACTTATGACCATAGGTGAGGGCAGGGACATACATTGGCCAGTAAATTGACAGCTTCGCGTTTATGCTCAACTCTCTTCACCACAATGAACTAGTACAGTGTCCACATAACTAGCAGTGGCCCCAATCTGTCTGTCAATTTCCCACTCCCCTCACTCATGAAAAAGACCCTGAGATGCTTAAACTCCCCCACTTGGGGCAGCAACTCGTCCCTGACCCGGAGT
Source organism: Archocentrus centrarchus (assembly GCF_007364275.1). Lineage (NCBI taxonomy): Eukaryota > Metazoa > Chordata > Actinopteri > Cichliformes > Cichlidae > Archocentrus > Archocentrus centrarchus. The sequence goes on from NC_044350.1 coordinate 16,295,631, forward strand.
GGGCACTCCACCCTTTTCCAGCTGAGGACCATGGCTTCAGACTTAGAGGTGCTAATTCTTATTCCTGCTGCTTCACACTCAGCTGCAAACCACTCCAGTACAAGCTGTAGGCCACCACCTGATGAATGCCATCTCTAGGTCCACAGAACACATGTAGACTGGATGGGCAAACTCAAACATACACTTGAATATCGTCGAGAGGATGAAGAACTGGTCCAGTGTTCTGCGACCAGGGCGAAAACCACATTGTTCCTCTTGAATCTGAGGTTCAACTAATACACGAACTCTCCTTTCCAGCACCCTGGTATAGACCTTCCCGGGGAGGCTGAGGAAAGTAATTGCTCCAATAGTTGGAGCCTACCCTCTGGTCCCCCTTCTTGAAGGTGGGGCCCACCACCCCAGTCTGCCAATCCAGTGGCACCGCCCCAGATCTCTATGCAACATTGCAGAAGTGTATTAACCAAGACAGTCCTACAACATCCTGAGCCTTCAGGAACTCAGGGTGAAACTCATCCACTCCATGGCCCTGCCACCAAGAAGTTGTTTAACTACCTCAGTGACTCCACATACAGGCCCCTTTTCCACTGACACTGTGCCGGGGCCAAGTGCTCAAACTGTTCAGCACTTTTTCCACCACATACTTACTCGATGCTCAGCCAAAAAATGGATTCTGTTCCAGCACTGTAAACTAGCTGGTCTGGAACCAAGGAATTTGTGACGCAAGCGGCAGAAGGGCGTGACTCTGCCATCTCGATGTAAAGTTTTCCACTGTCGGTTCACTGCAAGGTGTGTATTACATGAGAAAAGCAATGCAATTTTCACGGCCATGAATTAGGTTCAGCCCTAAGGCTGAACTTGCTGCTTTGTATCAGTTCATAGCAAAGTGCGTACCTGTCATCTGGCTTGTAATCGCTGTCTGTGTATACCTTGTGCCACACACAGATGTTGCAGTAGTTTTGTTTGGATTGTAAAATATGTTCACAGCACAAAAAATAAAGTTTGCAAAAGGGGAGTGTGATCTGCCACGTTTGTGCCCTTGAGCTTCAGCTTCCGTTTCCAGACGAGGAACTACCCACACTCATACATAAAGGATCAGCTGCAAAGCAGTGGAAACGCAGGCTCGTTCTTAAGCAGTTTGCCGGTTCTTTGGAACCGGCACCAGCATGCACGAGCACTAGCACCTTGTCAGTGGAAATGTGGTACCAGTGAAGAGTGAGTTGTTCTCCTCATCCCCAGACTCTGCTTACGCTACAGAAGGCATGTCAGTGGAATTAAGGAGGTCCTCAATGTATTCCTTCCACTGCCTAAATATATCCTCAGTTGAAGTCCCACACTATACACCATGTAAAGCAGAGCACCATTTTCCTCTCCTGAGTCACCTGATGGGACTCAGGTTTTTTTAAAGAATGCACCAGATTGCTGTCGCTCTGATAGGTTTATTTAGTTTTTTCAGCCTAATGATGGCCTCTTCCATTTGCATCTGACATCTCTTTGGCCCTCATATTGACAGTTCCACTGAAACAATACCAATGGCAAGTTCAAAACTTGGAATCAACCCCAGGTCTTGCATCTGTTTGTCATGAAATAACGTGGGAACACATTTCACCTCATCATGAAATCACTTGTCAATCAATTGTTCAATTACATTGGCGCCTCTGAAAATTGGGGTGTGAAAGTGGTTATTATTTCTAAAAGGTTAATGCAATGCTTTTGTCAAACCCTTTGAATTAAAGCTAAAAGACAGCATTTCCATCACATCTTGACTGTTTCATTTAAAATCCACAGCAGTGGTGTGGAGAGGCAAAACTACAATAAAAATGTGTGTTTGTCCTAAAACTTATTGGCCTAACTCAATGTTTGTAGAGTATAAATTTGTATCATCGAGTCTATATGTATAATATTAGAGTCTACTGTGTCCTTGTTTGTATTTCTTCCAGCAGAGCGATGCATGTGCAAATGACTCAAAATAAACTACAATGGCCATCTTCATTTTAACAATTTACCCATTTTAAAAGGCATCTATAACAGCAAGCTATATAACCTTTGGCTATGCAGGCAGCATTTATTAGCAGGATGAATTTGTTGTTGGGATTTGATCTTTTTAATGGGATTTGTCGAGATTAAGAAAAATTTTGAACATTACAAATCATCAAATTCAAGGACAACACTGTACTGACATGGACATCTCCTGTGTGGGAAACCACCAATGCACACATTTCCTGTTCTTTTCCCAAAGATTTCCTGTTCCTGTTTTGTCCTTTCTCTCTCATTGTCTCATAATTCACCCTTCAAATCATTTGTGAACATACTTAGGCATGTGGGAGTTAAGAGTTTTCCAGGTACACATTTAACAACAGCAATCCAAATTTGAGTGTGCATTTATTCATCCTTAACCCCATACCCTCCTTCAATGCTCTCATCCACACACAGTCACACACACAAACACATACACACAATTATAATTACTGGAACAGTTCACTGGAGCAGTGGGTCAGTGCTCAGCTGCTTGGGACAGAATTAGAGTAGCAAACAGCTGAGCTTCTCTAGGGTGCTATCATGTGACCTATCCCACCCACAGGACCAAAGCAGCTCAGGGTTAGAGTTACCAATAATTTCCAGAATGGCTGTTATGCGTGTGAGTGGAAATCTGTCTTCCTGTGTACACTTGTGTCATATCTGTTTCCATCGCTGCAGTTATATGGGGAATTTTCACTCCTTTGTTTCCAAAAGTAAATGTTTTCTCAAACCCGCTAATTAGCCTTTGTGTTCAGCTGTAATTGGCACAATTTTATATCTTTGTCCCCCTGCTTTTCCTCATACCCTGCTTTAGATTGCATGGCTAAATGTAGAAGTTTTCCTGGTCTAATCATAGACAGCATCTTGGGGCAGCTACCCTGCAGTGAGAGTGTATCAAACAGTGTCTGTGTTGAAAAGAATACCCCCACCACCACCACCACTACCACCCCCCCCCCCCCCACCCCCCCCACACACACACACAGAGAACAATTGTAAATTTTCAGATGTATTGTTCCCTGACCTGTAAAATAACAGCATGGCTTTTTTTTCAGTGACTGTCAGCAAAGCAGGTAAGGGAGAAAGAGCTGAGTGCTGCACTAGCAATTATTGCTCTGAGTCAGCCAATGAAAGGTCTTAAAACAAGCTTCTATCTCCACAGCTATCACTACTGCTATCACTTGCAGCATTTTAACCCAGTATTCTGGTATTTTCACATTGGTACAGTTGCTATAAAGAGAGGGAAAGGTAACATTTTAAATTGAGATCCTTGTAAGAAGCAGCTAATGGGTCCTAAGGTGTTAATAAGTGAGTCTGGTGTATTTGAAGCATGACTTGGCCCTGTGATTTTTAAAAGTTACTTTGTCTTTTGTTTTTGTCAACATGTAATGCTCCAGAGGAGAGAGGCATGAAAGTCATTGCTAGTTGCTAATAAGTGCATAGGAATGTGCTTATTAACCTTAGTAAAGCATTGTTCTTGCTTTAGATCCAGCAGCTACAAAAAAAAGCATAGCTGACTGTTAATATGTGTATACTTAGTTAAGACATGCATTATAAAGTATTAATTAACCCAGCAAGCATTTTTGACTTTGAATAACCATCAGCTGGCAAATTTTATTTATTTATTTATTGTGCTGGCATCTACTCATGGTTGAAAAATATTTCCAAAAAGCTGAGCCAGGGTCATAGACATCATCACAGCGTCAGTTTGCGGTACATCTTAAAGCTCTGGATGTTCTTGTTAGGCTTTCTAGCAAGAGAAAGTTTGTGTTCCATGCATCCATGCACTAATGCATTAGCTGTTTTAAAAATACATAGACAAATGCATTTAATTCTCTCTTTGCAATAATCTGATCTATCTTCCTCACTTTTTATCAGACTGTCTGACCCGACCTCAATTCTACATGGAAACATTGTTGACATCCGTCTGTTGTGTCTGTTGTGTTTCATGAATATGCTCTAAAAAGATGAAAGTAAGTCAAAAAAGTTTGTCCTGTTTACAGCCACACTCTGAAGTGCAGCCCATGTCATGAAGGTCCCATACACAGAACTACCAAAACAGAAGGAGTGAGTCCTGCAGGGATTTCGAGCGTTTGCAACAGACAGGAGTGGACCAGCATGTCCCATTAATTCCATGACTCTAAATTCTAGATCCACAGCTGTGTTCCTGAGAGCAAAACATGGAAAGAGTACAATGAGACAATATTACAAATAGAACTGTGTCTATCCATTATAACCATATTGATAAATTACAGTTACAGAAAAGAACCCACTTCTTGAAGGCTTGAGGCCAATGTGGAGGTCATTTGCTGCTGTCTGTGCATGTGTGCAGGCTACTGTGCGTGTGCGTGTGTGTGTGTGTGTGGTGGGGGGATGGTTTGCCAGAGGAATTAGGTAATATTGACACGGCTGTTTCAGCCCCCCACTCTCCCAACAATACTAAGATCAATGTACCAGATCAATAAAAGTCATTGGCAATAACTGAACTTCTCGTGTGATCAGTGAAGGAGAAAATTCAAATTTTTTTCACATCTGCATGTGCCCCAACGAGCCCATTCATCAGACTGAAGGTTTGTAATCAAAAGCATGCAGCCATCCATGCAAGTCTTATCATCTCCAAATCACAAATGGTACATGTGCACTCACACAGAGACACGCACAGGCGCATGCACACACACCGCGGCGTGGGGGGAGACGGGCTCTTCTCTGACACTGCATGATTGGTCACTTTTTCCCTCTCTCTCCCTTCCTGCTGAAATAGTTTTAACAAAAGAGAAGGGAGACGGGGGGAGGGGTGGCGTGGTTGGGGGAGGGGATGCATACGCTGCTCTGTTGTCACCAGGCGAGGGAGGGAGGGAGAGCGAGAGGGGGGAGGGAGGCGGAGAAGCGAGTTAGAGGGCGAGCGAGGGAGTGTAGGAGAAAAGGATAGGATCCCAGAAGAGTCCAAGCCTCTCTCTCTCACACACACACACACACACACACACATAAATATACAGAAAGAGAGAGAGAGAGAGACACCCTCTGTTACACTTTGTGGAATAGTGGATTACTTCCCAAACTGAATCACTCATCGGGCAAATCCAGGCATGGTCAGGTCTGTAACTATTTACTCACTCGTTGGAAAAAACAAACAAACAAACAAAAGATTATTTTTTTTCCCTTCAGCAGTAATGACAATGTTTCTGCTGCGCCCTGCACATTTCTGTCCTTTCTGTTCTCTTTTTTTCTTGCGTCATATGTGCTCATTTGCTTTTTATTCTGTTTACTTCATTATACATGCTATTTTTTTCTTGATGTACATTAAACGCTAATTGGTTGGTCTCTTATGTGAAGACTGCTTTAAGTCTGTGCACTCTGGACGCATTTTATTTTTATTTTTTCGCCTAAATTTCCTTTAACTCTTCAGCATTAGAGAGGACAGAACAGAGGTCTCTTTCCTTTGGTGGTTTGCAGTTTTGCAATGAAAATGGGTGGATTGCCGTCTTGTAGTCACAGGGTAAAGTCCTCTGTCAGTGTTCAGCTTTCAAACTCTCTTGGTAAGACGCTTGTGCGCACATGTCTGTGCACACAGGCAAGGGAAGACCAGAAAAGCAAGCGCATGTAGACTGCATTGAAAACGAATTTCCCCATAATAATAACAGTTGATTTGACAAGTATTTTCCCAGTTTTTGTTTAGTAATTTTGCAAAAGAATAAAGGAACGTTAATTTTAACTCTAAGAGTGTAAACAAGTAATTATGATTTTCACTATTAGTGCGACGTTATCAGTATTTTTCTAAAATCTCTTAGAATCTGAGTCCAAGTAACAGCAACTAAACCGGACAGGGTAGTCATACTCAAGGTGTCTGTTGGCTCTGACACCAGCCTGTTGGTGCTCTTCAGGTGGCAGTGTGTCAGAGTGGTGCTGAAGTATGAGATGAACCATGGAGCCATACAGGAGGCCAGTCACTAGCCTTGCCAACAGCCATACAGCCAACAGCAACAGAAGCAGCGCTAACCCAGGCAGACCCTGAAAGCATGCAGCTGGGCCCTCACTAGCACCAAGTGGACCCGGTCCTCTCCTCTTCACCTGGGACCAGGGCTGCAGAATGCTCAGTCCTGTCACCCCTTACAGTAAGTCTTTTATTGGTTTCTTTTGTTTTTGTTGCATTTGAGAGACACTGCTTGGATGAATGTGGTGTGATATGTGGTATGCTGTACGTGCATACCATGTCCCAGCACGGCTTGAGCATGTTTTCCTGTACACATTCTTCTTCTGGCCCCTCTTTTGTCCAGAACACATCTCCTGTGGATGTGCAGTGGGAAGTGAACTGCTGGGGTGAAGGGAGGGGGATCTCTGAGCAGTCATGTTGAGAAGGCAGATATGCTGATGGCTTTAACAGCTGAGGGTCCGGGCTTTGCATTGAGGAATTTCACAGAAAGTGTTCAGACACTGTTTTTTGAGACCGAACAGACAGCAGCTGTCTGTTTTGTTTGTTTGTTTGTTTCTTTAGGAACAACAATACACACATTGTAGAGTGAACAGGACATAAAAAGAAATTAGGTCTTAGGGTTAGGGTTGGGATTGGGATTAGGGTTAGGGTTAGGGTTGGCTGTACACATTTTACAAAATTACCTGCACTGGCAGACCCATGCAGTCTGAGTAGACTCCAGCTGTATGTGATAAAGACTTGACACCTTTGAAAGGCATTTCCATAAAATACTTATTTGCAGCATCTGTGTGTAAAAGTAAAATATATTCAGATCATGTAAACATGTCACAGAATAGCCCCTCCCCTGATCATATGTTTACTAATTATGCAAGGTTCCTATCTAGGCTATACCTATATTGACTGAGAGGGTATTGATCAGGTGAAGCTTTAACAGGATTACACTAACCTGATTGGAATAACACAACAGGGATTTACCGTTGCATGTTTTTGTGCATTCTAAAGCAGCTACACAGCAGCAAACAGTCAAATGTCACAATACTTTTTCTCTGACATCTTGTGGGGAGAATGATGGGGTTGTCTGGGCAGAAAGGAGCTCTGGTAACGTGCGCATGTCACATTCCTTCCTCAAAAGCGACTCGCAGCACCGTGTCAGTTTTCTTCTGGCAGAAACTAAACACACTTCTATGCTGGCATTTATTTCACCCCAACGACATGCGAGTCACATCTCCCAAACTGACAACTTTCCGATCAATTCCCAAACACAAATAAGTAAACAATCACAGCTTGCTAAGGTGCGAGTAACTGTGATTATGTGTCCTTAATGATGATAATGTGAAGAGAGTGATGAGCAGCGTTAGTGCGTTTTTAACTGCCTGTTACCGGGGTGAAGCAGTTCTGTGAATGAAAGCCACATCGTTAGTAACCTGGTGTCAACAGCCTCTCATTAGTGCTGTGTAGCGGGACACATAAACATCACCCTCTGCCTCCACACACATGCATCAGCCCTCCATAGTAATCATGAAAGCTTGTTAAAAACAAAGTGTAACAAACTGCAGGTCCTTATTAGGTGTCAGAGGGAAGATGTGTACCATTGGTGGCAAAAAAAAAAAAAAATTACAGCGAGCAAAGTGAAGGACAGATGGAGAAGATGGGGAAGGAGGGACTGGTCAGCTGCAGCCTGATATATGAGTGGACACAATAAGCAAAGAGAGGCCAGGCCAGCCTCTGCCACATGTGAGTGTGTGAGCTTAAAGGAGTGGGGGAAGGGAAACTGACCACACAGGCTGGGACACACAGTCTGGTCTTTGCTATTGCGCAGATAGCAGGAGGGAGAGAGAGGCTGAGCAAAATGTGAGTGAAAGAAAAGAGAAATAAAATGTGGAAGGAGGATTCAAATCATCAAGCTTAAACCAGTTGTGTAGTGTTATAGACATCAAACTGTGTCAAACCGTGTGGCCGGTGATGTCTCAGGCTGCTTTGTGACTTCTCATTTGCTCTGGAGCTTGAAACGACTTTAAGGTTAGGGATGTTTAAAAGCTTGAATCAGGCCTGATATAGTATTTGATTGGCTGACAGCAGCATGGCCTGGTGTACTGTGCAGGCCTGGAGAAAAGGGGGAAGGGGAAATAAAATGGAGAGGGAGGGACCTCTCCTCCTTCCCACTGACTGCATGCTCAGTCTTTTACACTGTTGGTCACTACTTACATAAGTAAAACTCTAATTTACACTGTTAGCTGGTGAGGTGCATGAATTTCAGTGTTTATGGCAACTGGCGTGACATTCTCCTTACATATACCATTTCTCCTCTGATGTGTATTGATCTTTGCATTGCTATGAATCAACTTCTAACTTATACAAATCACCCAATAATGCACAAGCAGACTACAGGGTCATTTGTCAGCACTGTAAGCAAGCACGCTCTCTCTTTGTGTTTTCTCCCTCATTTCCTTTAGCCTGGGAATAGACAAGGCGTGCTGAGTGCATGGAAAGGATATGTGCTTTGTAAATAGATCTCAGGTTAGATTCCTGACATTCCAGCAGCCTGACTCAACCAATAACCAAGAGTCCCATCTGCGTGAAGCTGGACCCACCGTGAAAAACACAATATGAGACTGTAATTTGCTGCAGCTTGTGTGCGTGTGTGTGTTTGTGTGTGTATATCAGATTTGACATCTTCAGGGGGGTGTCTTTGTTTATTGTGTGTGGACTGAAAGCATTTATAGGGAGCCTACAGCTGCAGAAGGGTGATTTTTGTGTCCACTCTCCATCCAGTCAGTCACCCATTTCTTATGCTCCACAACCCCTTAAATCCTATTTCAGCTAGCCCCTTCCCCCACATGTACTTCCATCTAATTAACCCCTAATTACTCATACTGACCATGTGGTGGACTGGGAGTGAAGCTTGCCTCCACTGATGCTCAGAAAGTATCTGTGAGTTGCATAATTGTGGCTACATAAAAGAAAAATTCAGGCAGTTAGGCCATACAATAGGCCAGAGCTCTCTAAATGTATATCTGATTGTAATAGTTACATCTGAATTACAGCACTGAAACTGGTTCCAGTGATGGTTGTTAATGGCTGGGGAACAGCCAATAAATCAATGAGGCTGGAGTTTATAAGCATCCTATTCTGTGGTTTGTGGAACAGAATGGCATTTATATAGCACTTTTTCCATCCTTACTGACAACTCAGAGCACTTTAGAGAACAAGTCACATTTAACTGTACATACATTCATTCTGTACACTTTACACTCATCTATGAGTAGAACACTGCTTAGCCCTCCTGAGTCGTCTGCCGGTTTGCCAGAATCACTTTGAGGCTGACCCAAAGTCTTGTTCCACAGTCTCATTGAACTCCTCCAACACTCGTGGTTTTGTGTCAGCCACTGCCAGAGCCACACTCCACTTGGCCTGCAGGTACCTGTCAGCTTCCTCTAGAGTCCCACAGACAATCTCTGCACCTATTTCTCATTCTCCTAGTAAAATATGAAGAAATGCGGAGTGGAGCAAGACTTTTTCACAGCATTGTTTCTACAGAATTTCTCTTTATATAGGAAGATGATTATCATTTTATGGTACCGCACACTAATTAAGTAAGGGTTTTTTTTTTGTGAAGACTTTAAAGTTATACGAGTTAAACTACTATGTAAGTTAGTGCTAGGATGGGGAGCCAGTGATGCTTCTTTAATTCTTGTAGTTGGCTGTTAGAGTGTAAACACACTCTAACACTCCCATAAGCCTGATGTACTCTAATCCATCATTAACGTTTCTCAGTCTGGTCCTTGACCCATCCAGACTCACATGTTAACTCTTCCGTCTTCTCATGACTCGCCTGTTTTACAGAGTTCTAGACACAGTAGATCGCCAAGCTCATATATGTCTTGGCTAAATTATGGAGCCTGCCGGTGTCAGAGGAGTAGACTAAAGACAAAGTGGAAAAAATGATTGGCACATGCCTGCAGTCAGCATAACCAATGAGTGCCAGACTGATGACAATGACTGTATTTCATTGATGATGCCCAACTTTGAATATATGTGAAAATAATGCCACTGCATTTTTAAAACAATTTTAAAGTTCTCACATTTTGATCTCCAGTCATATACCATTAGACTTGCTTAATAGTTTTTCTTTTAATAAATAAATAAAATGCAGTACTGAAATCTTTACAAAGCAGGACACAGATTTTCAGTGGGATTGGCAAAAAACAATCTTTTCCAATTTCCAAGTAGCCAAATCAAACACCAGATTTCAAGCTTCAGCAGTAATGTGTAGTTGGACTAAATGTCCTTATTTGGTCCTCACACACTTCACAGACACAATGCGATGTTCACTTCCACGCTTTATTTTCCTTTTTACACCTTGCGGTCTTTCCGTGGAGGAACCGGATGTTTCTGCTTGCTCGTACTCCACGTCCTTCTCCTCTCCTCACCAGCCTGCTACTGTGTAAAAAGAGAACTCATTATTACACTCAGGCCAGGCAGCCGTGTCACCAACCTCACCTGACGCTGCACCCTGAACCCGCTGCCCCACCGCTCCCCTGCAACTGAGCTCTAAACCACACCTCACAGCCACAGTCAGTTTTGAAGATTTTCAAAATGAACAGACTAACTGTAACTACACGTTTTTTAAGCACATTCAATTTCACCCTAAATCTTTCTGGATATTAACAAATATTACAACTAACCTTACAGCTCTATAGCATAGAGTTAGAGTAATGTCCAGTTGTGCCGATTTGCTGCTATGTGAAAATAGCATGTGTCCTGCCTCCTTCAGCTTTGCTTATACAACATTTTCAGGCATGAGAAAACAGATGACGTGAACTATCCCCTGCTGTGTGCTACATATAAGAAAGGACAACTTGATTCAAACTTATGTGTGAGAGGGCCAGGACTTTGCTGCTTTTTTTGTTGTTGTTTCTTTTAGCTATTTGTTTGCTACGATATCTGAAATTGCTTTCAATTTCGTTCAGATTTGTCAAAAATTTTTTGAGCATGCACAAGCCTACCCCAGCTGTCATAGAGTGAGAGGCAGGGTACACTCTGTACAGGTCCCCAGCCTGTTGTCAGTTTATAAGTTTATATACTAGTTACTCACATGACCACAATTTGACCGAGGACAGAATTTATCATGGAGTGGAAATTATCAACAGAGGACGACTATGAAGTTATCTACAGTGCTGCCTCCACTGGAGAAGATTCCTTCCCTTCTTGAAACTAGCCTGGATTCTTAAACCAGACAGACTTGGGGAAATAATGGACGTTCAGCAGCAAATACAGGAGGGCACAAGATTGGAACTAACAACTTATTTTGGTGGAATTGATATTGTATAGAACTATGGCACAGTGGCTTAGAGGCCCCCTAGCCCGTTGGGCTCTTGTGAAATACTATGAAAAAATGCACTCAGGGCTCAACAGAATATTATTTTGATTCTAACCACAATGTGAAGGTGTGTGACTCATAATTCTCACTTGTGAGTTTTTTTGGTAGGCCACGATCACTGTGTTTGCCTAGTTTGAATGTGTATGAGCCTTTAATGTTTTTGTGCTTGGGATGGCACCATGACGGGTCAGAATTCCCTGGAGCGTGGGGATTTCTCAGCTCCAGGCTGGAGCTTGTGCCAGTCAAGAGCACTTGCTATCCCTGGAATGGATGAGAGGGATTATAGGGCTGAAGGATCATTTAATTTAGGGATCAACATGTGGACCGTTTAGCGGCCCATCTGGGGGTCCGTATGGACATTTGACCCAACCTGGTATAATCCACTTGTAGACAGTTTCAGACCAGACGTGAGTGAGCAAGGGTGTGTGCATGTGTGATAAAGAGCACATGCCAGCTCCCATATCGCCCTTGTTCTGGACAAAGGAAATTGTGATTCACTGTTAACCAATTAAAAAAGTTTTTTGTTTTTTTTAAAGCAGAAACTATTATGTTGTTCCAGCAAGATAATCAATAAAGATAGATGATCTGGCAAACTGGAGAGGAATTTTTTTTAACATTTGAATAACACTGTATTCAAACACCTTATTCAAATTTAAATAATCATAAATGGGTTTTTTTTCGTATTTGTTTTAGGGGAAAAAAGAAGTCTTAATTTAAAATCTTTAAACATTTAGCCAGTGCTAAATTGATGTGACACAAGTAAATGGCCAGTGTGCATATAATGTTATTCAAGTAACATTGATGCTCTGGGATCAGAAATCAATAAAGCTGCCCAGTGGTTGCGAGGAAGCCCCTCTGGTCAAGGCCTGGGGTTAGGACAGTTTAGTAATACTCTGCAATGTCTGGAATGTCAGCCTAATGCCAGTTCAAAAAGACAAACCCTCAACCACTAAACCAGGGGTTACTCTGTGTAAATGTGCGTGTGTAATCACACATGCCAACTTTTTTGACTCATCAGTCAGTCACTTCACTAATCCCATATGCTTCAGTGTCCGTAGATGTGCTGGTACAATCTATGTGTAATTTGGAGAAAACCTAGTCCAATCTCTTGCACGAGTGACCCCGCCCTCTTTTTCCCTCTGTCCAGCAGACCCCTGAGGTTTTTGGCCGAATTAGATCACACGCTTGGTGGGGGTGGCTTTGTGGGCTAAGAGACTCACAGAGAAAATACAATAGCCCCAATGTGAGAAAAACGAAGGCAGAGGGCAGTGCACAGGCTGACAGAGGCTTATCGCCGTGGAGACCAGGCTGGGGGGTATGTTGGCAGCTTCTCATAGAGATTAGAGCAGTAGTCCCCCACCTGGTAGAGACTGTGTAGAAGGACATGGGCTAAGCACCGACAAAATTGTGCAAAAGTGTCAGCATTGCAAGGTGATTATGAGGGCTCATGTTAAGATTTATTCTCCTTCAGGAGAGATTTAACCGTGGCAGGCTAAAAACAGTAAGCTGGTTGAAGAACTGCTATCTGATCAGGATGATTTATTATTCTGTTTATGTGAAATCATTTCTTTGTTCTTGTTTCTGTCAGGTCTATTGAAGATGCACTGGTCTCCGGAGCACGCCGCCCCTTTATCGCAGTGGCCTGAACAGCACCTTGACGTCACCTCCACCACCTCGCCACCATCTGCCCACAAACACGACCCCTATGCCACAGCTGCTCGCCGAAGCTACGGCCCTGCAAGTTATCCTTGGGCCAGTGACGACATATCAGCCCTTACTGCTTCTTCTCTGCTCAAACGCTACGCTGAGAAGTACTCAGGCTTGGAACGCCCTGCTGTGGGAGCTTACACAGAGCATGGAACATTCTTAAAAACAGAATCTGAGCCCTGGACTCTGGGTCAGGGTATGGACTGTTACCCTGGACTTGAGGCACTAACTGGCACCAAGGTGGGCGCTGCCTCTGTGGGGATCCCAACCACAGGAAGTGTAACAGTAGTGAGCAGTAATTTGGGCCCCGAGCCAGGCTTTAGTGGTGCTGGGTCCTGCAGCGCCTCATCATCTCAGGAATACCCTCCTGCTTACAACAGCACCTACTTGTCTTCAGGATACTGCCCTCAGCCCAGTGCAGCACTTCCACCTGCTCCTCTACACTCTTTGCAGGCCCCGCCTACTTTAGTGCCCAACTACAGCCCTAGCCCTCCTGTCTACAACTATCCACCAGGATGCTATCCCCAAACCAGCCTGTCCTCGGGCTACAGCCACCCCAGTGCCTCCTACCTGTCCTCTGGGATTAGTGCTCCCACTCCTCTGGCCCCTAGGCCTACCATGGTGGGGGGCAGCTACAACTACTCATCTCACAGTCTTGGAGGGACCCTCGAGACAGGTGCACCTCTGAAACGCAAGGCCTTTGAAATGACAGAGGAAGGACAAGATGGAGCAGAGGTGGAAGGATCACGCTATAGAAAATATGGCAATGGGAACAGTCATAACAAAGCTCCCGACAACAGGCACGGCAATGGCTATGATATGAGTGGCCCCACCTCAGATGCACAGGCTTTTAAATCTGGAAAGCCCCTCATATCACCCCCTTATGGCAGGGCAGGGGAGTACAGCCCACCTTCAGGCCTAGCAGGAGAGAGTGTATCGGGGGAGCACAACTTTCCTCAGCGGCAGAGAATGCCAATGAAGATATCTGGATCTCACGCACAGTCTGAGGACCCCACTGGAGGGCACTAATAGGCCAGGTCGGCATATTGAAGGATTTCCTCACTCCTTAAAACCACCCAGGGTTCCTAACCCTAACAGACTTGGGGAAGTAACACTGAATTTGTCAATTAAAAGTTTAAGTTCCCTACTGAACAGAAGAGGACACTGGACTGGTGTTTCTTGTGCATGTTTAACATTGTCGTTGCTCATGTTTTCCCAAAGATTCACATAGGCATTTCGCCCTGTAAGGCGAGGCGAGGTCAGTCTTGAGGAGTGAGGTTGAGGCATTCTCTACATAGATATCATTAAGACAGTCTAAATGTATGAGCGTCTGTTTCTCTCAGGATCCTATTTATTCCCTTTCTGCTACTGTGGCAGCAGCACTGCAACATTGTTTTAGGACTTGGTGTAATTATTTGTGGCCATTATTATTTTAAAAGGCCTTTGACTGCAATACCACAAAAAAAAAAAAAATTACGACCAAAAAGTAAAAAGAGCAATAACTGAAGTGGTGAGAATGCCATGCTGCTTCAGAACAATCCCGACTACGCCACTGAGTGTAAGGCTTTGTGCTCGGCTTGGCCTTGAAAAAAGAATGATTCCCTTGTTTTCAGGTTTCATTTTTACTTATTTACTACTTCTTTTTTTTTTAATCTCCATCTTTATCTTTATGTTCTCAGTGCAGAACAACTGGCTTTTTTGTCCATTTTATTCATATCAAGCTGCTTATCAAGTGATTATGTAGTAATATACACCCTTTTAAAGGGCAGTTGACCTCAGAATCAAATTTATGTATTTTTCCTGCTATTTATCAATCAAGAGTCTAGTCAGCAAGCCAGTATTTCTATTGAATTTAATGGAATTAAATGGCATTTGCCCTTCAGTACATAAAAAAACACAGAAAGAAGCATTCAGTAGCAAATAATATATTTCCATTACTTTAAAAAAAATCACAAATCTTGTTGTGAGCAGTTTCATTTAAGAACTTATATATATATGACAAGAGACTCGTGCTCATGACAGAATGTAATATTAGCTAGCCACACACCTCTTTTGGTGTATGTGGACTTAAAGAAAATAGTCCCTACATAAAATTATTTTTGAGCACCACTTAGATGGTTACAGCTAGTAACCCACACCGGAACCACCCAGACTGATAAATAGCACTACAGGCAAGAAGGAAAATACATAAATTGAATTTGCAGGTGAACTGTCTTTTTTTTTTTTTTGCTTGAAGTAGATAAATACTTTTAATTTGTTTTAAATTCGTTAACAATATGTTCAGTCTCACAGTGCTCAAGTATGGGCAGAGCATCTTCACAGCATGTTCTTTACAGAGATTTCTACTAATCCTAAACAGAACTTTCTATCTAACTGTACAAATCAACAAAAACCAAGCATGAATGTGCATATGATTTACTTGGTGCAGGTTAGCTGCATAAAGGCTCTTTGTTGCTTCAGTTTGGCTGCACAGGCATGCATGTTGCAGGAGAGGATATATGCTTCTGAGCGAGTGCCTCTAACAGTGTTTTGTTCAACTACATACTTTATGGAAATGTACCTGCCTGTCGCTAGATTTTGTTTTCTTTATATGTTTTTCTCTTTTACTTTTGCCTCTCAGAAGGATGATTTATCGTGTTATTGAATACTCAGGAAGAATATTGTTACCTCAGAATGATGAACTAAGAATGTATGTTGACACCTTAGGGTGCCGGTAGGGAGCTTTATAGAGCAAGATGAAAACGGAGCCATGGCTGACACTTCAGGGAAACAATGAACTTGTAAGGCCTTCTAATAGTGGAAACACGCATGCACGTACACATGTACATGCGCACACATAAACACTTACATGGCTTCTTAGCTCCGGGAAACTTGAGGTTTTTATATCAAGGCCTGAAATGTTGAATGTAATTCAGATATTTTTTTTAAAGACATGCCGTATGTACATCGATGATTTTTTTAGATATATTTTTTTCAGTGTATAGATGTAATTCTCCCATAGATTTTGGCGGAGAAAATATTGACATGTTAAGTGTTAGTGTAGTTAGCAGTGGGGAAAAGGAAAAGCACTCCTAATAAACACATATCAAGACGTACACACACTACAGTATATATGGTATATAAAAGGAATGTTTATTAAATGTCTTAATAAAATATCATCTCCAGTCTCAGTATTTTAAAACCACTTGACACAGCAACACGAGTCATTCAGCTTGAATTTAGCTCTAACTTCAAGAAGAAGGAAGTTAAATATCAACAGTGTGTGCACAACTTTTTGCTGCTCCGCTATGCTGTTGATTTATGAACTGTGCCAACCTCTTATTTTTGCAAAGTAAATGAATGATCCAGGAAACTCCTACTTCAGTTTTGACTTTAAGGGGTGTTACCAACAGGTGTTAACTGAAACGCCTCTAGATGCCACTGGATAGAGTCACAAGCCATCAGAGTAAAAAATGAGAAAGTGTGACGTAGTGTTGAGCGATGGAGTGATGTAAACTAACTGCAGTGTCATAAACTGGCAGAAATGTTATCACCTGATTGCTGTAACAGATTGTCCACAAACAGCAGCGATTGGTCCCACATGGGAAATCTGTTCAAATGGAAAAAAAGGGGGTGGGGGGGGTCAATGTGTTCTGCCAGGGCAAATGAAACATGATTTCCAGATTTGTCTGGTTTCCAGGCTAGGCTGCTAAGTTTTACCAATGACCCTTCAGTTTTAGCCGGAAATTCAATGTGATTAAAAAAAATATTTTAATACCTTTTGACTGTCTTACTCAAAATGTGGTTTAGTGTGAAAAAGTAGGTGCTCATCAGGGAAAGTTTCAGAATAAACTGAAGTTAAAAAATGCAGATTAGTAAAAAGGTGCTGAGCAAATAATTATGCATTCTTACCCGCAGGTTTTTACGAATGTTCACGTGCTTAGTTACAACAAATTTAATTCTCTTCAACACAGATTGTGCGCTGCGTTCCCAACACACACTGCGGGAAGCATTTGCTTTTTCTTGGTGTTACTCTGATTCATTGGAGGAAGTAGAGTCGATGTTTGCCCCACAGATGGAGAATCAGACTTCATTGTAATCTTTGTGATTCAGATGTACTTTTGTTGTATCTTGTGCATTCTCTGTAACTGTTTCTACCTCATTTTTGAAGAACCTGTACATGGAAGTATTTATTTCATGTCATTTCACATGCCAGTTTAAAGAGCAGTGTTTCAAGCTGTTGACCTGTTATAGTCTACCTCACTAGAGACTGTTGTGTCATGGAAATGAAGATATTATACCAAAAAACATAAATCCTTGAGTTTTCTCTTTTTCTCTTGTCTGTGGAAATTAAAAATGTTTCGAGGTTTAAATGTGCTGATATTTCACTAAATGTTGCTATGATGGGAACCTGATGGGTTAGTGCAGTAATAGTGTTTTCTCTTTATAAGTATACTGACCAGGTCCAATGTTATATTGTAGTCTGGCATTGGCATATTTCTCTAGGCGAAGTTATGTCCACTTAAAGTATTTATTAGCAGGCATAAAGTTGAGCCTGTGAGGAGTTTCCTGTAATTAGCATCCATTTAGTTTTAAGTAAACGTTATACCTTTGTTAGAAATTTAGCTCTATGGTTTCTGCTCCATGGTAAGTTGGATTGGTTTGGTGGGCACTTCTTATGTGCCACGCGGTTAAGCTGTTCCCACAGCAGCTCATCCGGATTGAGATCCAGTTACTGTGCTGGTCACTCATTATAGACAGAATGTCAGCTGACTGCTCTAAGTAGTTCTTGCGTAACTTGTAGCTGTGCTTTGGGTTGTCCTGTTGTAGGACAAAATCGCCAAACCATGAAAACAACCCCACTACATTAAACACACTGTTTTACCAAAAGTATTCGCTCACGCATCCAAATAATTTAATTCATGTATTCCAATCACTTCCACAGGTGTATAAAACCAAGCACCTAGGCATGCAGACTGCATGACAAGAATGGTACTTGTCTGACTGCATTGCATTGGGTGTAGGGAGGATTATGCTGTGGGGTTGTTTTTCAGGAGTTGGGCTCTGCCTCTCAATTCCAGTGAAAGGAACTCTTAATGCTTCAGCATACCAAGACATTTTGGACAATTTCATGCTCCCAACTTTATGGGAACAGTTTGGAGATGGCCCCTTCCTGTTCCAACAGGACTGCACTCCAGTGCACAAGGCAAGGTCCATAAAGACATGGATGAGCAAGTTTGGTGTGGAAGACCCCCTTTTGCCTTCAGAACTGCCTTAATTCTTCGTGGTGCTGGAAACATTCATCAGGGAATTTATTCCGTATTGACATGATAACATCGCATGTTATCATGTCAATATGATGATTTGCGCTTTACAAAGGAGTCCAAAATGTGCCAAGAAAATATATCCCCACATCATAACGCCACCACCAGCACCCTGTTTACGCCAAACTGTGACAAACTCTACTATCTGAATGTTGAGAGTCATCAGACCAAATAGTGGTTTCCACATCTTCAATAGCCTCAGATTCCTGTTCTGAGCTGACATAAGTGGCACCTGGCGTGGTCTTCTGCTGCTATAGCCCATCAAGAGTCGATGAGATGCTCTTCTGCATACTTTGTTGTAGCAAGTAGTTATTTGAGTAACTGTCTCCTTCCTATCAACTCAAAGCAGTTTGGTCATTCTCTACCTAGTGAAGGTTTTGTGGGAAAATCCCAGCAGATCAGCCCATCTGACATCAACAACCATGCCACATTCAAAGTCATTTACATCACCTTTGTAAACCTTTGCAGTGTAAACTGTATTTATATTTTTGTTTTTTCAAGTAGTAAGAAACCATATTGCCATTTGTGTCATGTACTTGAACTCAAGAGAGTGTTATTGTTGTCAGGAGGGCAGAGAGCCTCTGCTGACATGTGACAGATATTCAAAGCTTTTGCCCTTTCAGCCACAGTAACTCTGACCCTGCTGCAGCATCAGTCATTCCACAGCAAAACTCTCTGTGCCCAGAACTGTTTCCCTAAGTCTGTGTCTAAGGTCTGCTTTTTAAACAAACCTTAAACCATATTCCTGACAGCAAACATTGGTCCATTCATCTGTAATAGAGCTAACCTCTATTCCTATTTAATGACTTCAATTTAGCATGCGTTCTCATTTAGGTTAGGTCTCGCTCTTAGCATTAAGCTCAATTAAATTATTAATCTATTTGGAAATTGCAATCACAGATGTGTGCAATAAGACAGCAAGCAAACAAAAAGAGTTTTTCAGCATGTGGCCCCCCCTTTCCTGTGTCTCTGCCCTTCTAATGACACTCACACAAGCCATGGTCCCACTGCAGCAGCTGCACCAGTGCCACATAACAAATATAACAGTGACACCTACAGGGCCCTTTCAACATGTTTCTTTCCATGTTACCTAACTGTGGAAACAAATACTATTCATCATAAATGATGGTCAAATTACTAACAGTAAGTATGTTATTTACAAAATAAAATGTAAACAATCACTATCTTAAATTCTTTCTAATAAGTATTCATAAAGGGACAGCAGAATGCTTTAAAACAGGGCTCTTCAACTCCAGGCCTCGAGAGCCCCTGTCCTGAAGGTTTTAGATGTGTCTCTGCTTCAACACATCTGAGTCAAATATAGAAGTCATTAGCAGGACTCTGGAGAACTTGACTGCATACTGAGGAGGTAATTCAGCCATTTGATTCAGGCGTGTTGGATCAGGGACAAATCTAAAACCTGAAGGACAGGGGCTCTCGAGGCCTGGAGTTGAAGAGCCCTGCTTTAAAAGAATAAACTCAACATAAAAATAGGAAAGTTATCAGTCCTGCAAGTTCAGTTTTTTTTTCTTCTTTTGAGTTACTGTCAAAGTATTTTCATTATCCAAAATTCTGGTTCTCTAATGGTAGGTGCAGACTGAAATGAAAAATTTAGCACAAAAAAAAAAAAAAGAAAAGAAGAGAAAAATATATAATTGTGAATATACTGTGTCCACCCACTTCATTGCCGCTTCTATTCACTCCCCTGGGCCACCCTGGTTGTGCAAAGGAAAGTGTTCCTTTCCAATCACATGTGGACAAAGTTATTGTGAAATTCAGACACTGGGTTGAATATGTTAGTGGTGAATTAATGAAATAAGTAGTTCTCCTATTAAGTAGAAGGAATACTAACATTTCTCCATAAAGCAACTGAACAGTAAATCGCTAATGTTTGTAAAGCCCCAATAAAAGCAAAAGAGACAAAAAACTCAAAAACAAGTTTCAACTGAGACTTTTTTTATTTGACTGTTACAAAAACAAACGAACAAACATGTCTCAGCGGCTGCCATACTTTAAGAATTAATTCAACTATAGAAGTGAATCCTGACAGGTGTTTTCAAGAAGGCTTTTCCTGCCAGGACTGACAAACCTTTCACCTGTGACCATTCTGAGACACTGGTAGCGTGATGTAGTGTTAATTATATTCCTGATCTCATACTCCTTCCTAGTGAGTCTACAGGAACAAGGCAGAGAGTTTCTCTGCTTGAAAAATAACCTAATGTTCCACCTTAAAATAAAAAAATAATTTGTCTGTGAAGCCATTGCTGTCAGATCTCCCTTTACTCTTTTTTTGTCTGGCAAGGTCCTGTCCTGATGGGGAACTGTTGAACACAGGATTAACAGACTGAGAACAAACGTCTTGCCATAAACCATAAGTGTGCTAGAAAGTAACTTATAGTACCTTTTATTAAATATTAATATTTTTGACCCATCCCTTTAATCTGTGGAAGTGCTATTTCTTCAAAGACCACTAGAGGGTGTTAGATATCTGTAAGAAGTCATTTAAGGAACACCAAAGTCAAAACTAGAGATTTTACAGACATAAATACAGTAGTTAACGCCTTTGATATTTGCAGAAAGGGGTACGGACGGAAAACAAAACCCATCTATTAATAAATCAGAGAGTTGAGAGTAAAGATGGCCAAACCAAGATTTTTAATATCAGTCAGTCGTTCTTCAGTGAGTTATAACATCAGAAGGGCAAAGAAAGTTTAAAGTTGACATAAATGAACAAACACAAACAGATCTCCTGTTTGAAAAATACTCTTGTCCCCATTTGGTGATGGCAATATTGCAGATTACAGCTGATTCTTTTTCTTTGTAACCCCTTACAGACACTCACAGTCTCCCTCTCCCCTTCACAAACCTGTCCCCACAACCTGACAGATCAGACCAACGTCCTACTTAATCCACATCCTACCTCTGCAGCTATGTACTTCTATCCAGAAGGACGCAAGGAGGACAGAAGGCTAAAAAGAAGAAATGAAACAAAGCTTCTGTGCTGTACAGTACAATAAAGCACTGGGGCAATTTTACATCTATAGAGGAAATCAACACATTTAGAGAAATTGTGCGGAAATTATCTATTCTTACACATACTGTTATTAAAATTAGAGTAGCAGGTGTCTGTAAGATACACTATTAAACAATTCAAACAGCTGCAGCACGTGTGGTAGAAGGTGAAGGTTACATCCTTGGTAACCGACTTGCTTTTCGTTTTGTGTGTCTTTGTTCTCATGTGCTTCTCATCTTCTTCAAGTAGATCCCTCTGCTCTGCTTGCTGTGGGTAAGGAGGTGCTATGCAGTGCACTGTACAGTCTGAGCCCATTGGGAACATGCTGCTGACTCAGCCCAGGCCACTGCATTCATCTATCTGCACTGCAGTGCTGTCTCTCTCCTCCCCACCCCGCCACCCGCCTGCCTCACTCAGTGCACCACCTTACGCACACATGGAGGAAGGGGGTGGGGGGAGGTGGTCACATGCAAGCACACACTTCCATCTTACTACTGTTTCACCATGACACACCCAAACACATCAAATCAAAGAGTCACATTAAGGTTACACAAATAGATAGAATGTCACATGCAGGCTGTGTTCTCCTTTCCAAACCTATACAAACTACAGAAACGTCATTTCTGTCTGTCTACAGCCCCTTGCAGGCATTTCCTTCTTGCAACTTCTTAACATTTTTGTGATCATCAGCAACAAATAAAATTGCCTTCTTTAAAGTGTCAGTGTGTTACTTCTCCCTTGAAAGTGCTAATCATTTAATTTATTTTATAGATACCACAGAGAATGATGCAGCTAAGCATTGCCAGACTTTGCATGATGAAGACACAACCATGCACTGTGTAGCCAAAAAAAGACACCAGCCAGAGGAATAACTGGAAGGCTGCTTTATTGTTTGGAAATAGATTCGTGCTCAAATGAAGACATTCTTTCACTGATTCTCATTTAACTCCCAACGTGGTTGTGCGACACGTGTTATCGTTCTGACTGTATTAGTGGCAAGAGATAATGACAGTCAAAAGGGTTTTTCAGTTAAACTATTTTCAAAGAAAAGAAATGTATCTCAGTCATGCTACAAAAGAATGGCCTCATATACCATTTGGTAAACCAACATTAGGAAATGAACAGTAGTGTAAAACAAAAGGCAAGCTGTTCTTTTTGCCAGCCCAAGAGCCAGTAAACAGAACACACAGAGAGCACTTCTACTACGTGACTCTACAAGATGTTAGTCCAGACAGTCTAATCTAGGTGGTGAGTTTCCAGTTCAGGTTATTTTCAAACTCAATACATTGCTTCTATCGTGCTCCATTTTGATTCACTTCGACGGGTGTTGAGATTCTTGTTGCTGATTTATTGACAGACTAAATAGAAAGCTAAAAGGCACGTGCCGTTAAGAGATATTGCACCATAAACAAACACACAGACAGTTAAGACAACTAACCCTTAAATCATTATTATTATATCATATTGAAAGTGACAGTGAAAATTAAAGGTGAACTCCAAAACTACAGCAGTTTGTTAACGGGAAACGTGGAGGGTTAGAGCTGCAACAAGCAAAAGAATAAAATAAAATTGTCACACAAAATGAGCTGTGGCTCATAGTTGGGGCACACGAGTTAACCAGCAGTTGCCTGCAAAAAAGGCTGTGTATGTGTATGTGTGTGTGTGTGTGTGTGTGTGCACACGTGCGCGCTCGCATCAATTTAACTTTGTGTGTACAGTATAGGAAAGTAGGGGCAAGACATCTTCACACATGTACAAAAGGGTATGCTGGTAGTGCAATCCTCTAAC
Source organism: Archocentrus centrarchus (assembly GCF_007364275.1). NCBI lineage: Eukaryota > Metazoa > Chordata > Actinopteri > Cichliformes > Cichlidae > Archocentrus > Archocentrus centrarchus. Next base: position 16,318,766 of record NC_044350.1, read on the forward strand.
CAAGGCAGGCTCCACATTTCTCAGCAAGCAGCCAGTACAACACCATGCATTGTACGCTGGTACCCAGTATGCACAAGCCCTGGGCAGGCCAGAGTTTTGGTTATTCTCTGAACATACCACACAAAGAAAGAAGCATGATCAGTTACACTCTGGGGCTCTGGTTTCACCTCAATGCAAGGAGTGGACAGGAGAGTTGAGTTACAGACACTGTTCTAATGTATATATACTATATATATATAATGGTTGAATATATATATAATATATATGTAATATAGCTCTGTATATGCACATATTTATACAGTTTTTAATACTTTTTTTTAAATATAGATTAGCTTACTCCCCTCTTTTTTTTGTGAAATGTGACTCAAAAACAAAATAAAGTAAATAAAATCTATTCCATCTAACAAGTGCGTCACAGCCTAACAAGTGTGACAAGGGGTGTCTGCTGGAAGCCATTCTATTTACGGTTATTAATATTTAGTGTTAGATTAATAGCTGTAGTTTTTTTTTAAGTAATCCTGTATTTACAAAAAAACTACACATGCTGTTAAAATAATATAATACATTATTTATAGTCTCTTAAAAAGTCCAGTCTTAGCTCTTGCAGTTTGTGCCCTATAGAACATAGCCTGAATTGTATTTCTTTTTCCCCCAAATGGATCTATGTGTATCAATTTAAAATTTTTTTTTTTTTAATGCTTACTTTCTGTCAATCTCATATTCATGAAGATCTCGGAGAAAATGGACGGCAGTAGCTTTTGTGTTTATCATTCAGCATTTTATTTGGTTCAAGGTAACACCCACACTGATTTTGGAAATCTCATGCAGCAACTGGACCACGGAACTTGAAAACGGATGAAGGCGCGATTCATAAACGGGAAGTGACATCACTGGACAACAGGAAGTGCAAAAGCTCTGGTGTGGTGCCTAGGCTCACAGTACCATAAGGATGCATCCAGTGCTCTGTCTGATTATTTGGTATTTGTTATGCAGTAGAGCAGTATGAAGAAAAATGGCAAATGAGATGCTTAGAGCACTTGTTGTCGGTGAATACTGAAATCTGGGCCGATCCACTGAGCAATCAACTTCTGCTTCAGAAAGAATTAAGAGTGCTGCTCAAACAAAATATGTCCCAATTCACTTTCATGACATCTCCTCACAGCGTTTCCCAAATCTGGTTGCTATCGGCGTGAACATTAGTTTGTTTACTGAAATTAACCGAGACCAGACTACAGTCCATAACAACTTAGATGTAATCTGCTACTGATATAAACGTCACCATTAAAAGCGAGCGCAATGATGCTGTTTCATTGAGATGCTTCTAGCCCTATAGTTCTAAGCGTCATAAGCAGGAAGCACTAAACTGGGCCCTGACCAGGCAGCTGTCAGTACCACGACAACCAGCTCAGATCACTCTTCATCAACATGGCATAAAACAAAAGGCTAAAACATGATTTCATAAATACTCCCATCACATTCACTTGCATTTTGTTGCAGAGCTCATATTAATACATTTATAATATCTCCTGAGAAAAAGGGATGAATTTTTCAAGCATTGCATACATTTCTAGGGTCTCTGTCTAATAACGACAGCAAAAGAAACAGACTGGGCAGGGCATACTTCACCCAATCCCACTCCATGGACAAAGGGCAACAAGGGATAACAAGGCAGGTCTCTTTGGCTTCTCCACACACAATGTTCTCATCACCCATTCATAATTTCCCATTTCTCAATAAAATAGGATACTACTAACGTGTCCCATCACAAGACCTTTTCTCTAAACATAAATGAATAAAATAAAGACCCCCCCCCCAAAAAAAAGACATGGAAATGACATCCAGAAAGAAAACAAGAACAAGAAAAGTAAAATATTTACATTTACACAAGTGTAAATAAGCTAGATTAAATCAAATTATGTAAAATTAACAAGGATCAAAACTCTTGTCAGCCCTTTCAGAAAGGTCCAACCACCCACAGAGAAACATTAGAAACAGAAAGGAGTTTGCCATACCTGTAAAATCCCCACACACCACTGACAGCAGGACACCCACAATGCCCGAAAAATAAAGGCAGATGGCATGGATCATTACATAGGTGCATACAAATTATAAATATAAGCTTTTTTTTACATTTCAAAGTGCTGTGCCCTTGAACATATTTCTGTCCAAATCTACAAACCTTTCAGTCCCATGATATACACAGACATCCCTCTCTAAATATTACACATTCAAAATCTTCAGAGCAGCAACTTTATTTATTTATTTTTTTTTTTTTTTTTTTGGGGGGGGGGGGGGTGTCACTCATTGACCCCGCTGATGGTGCTATTATTATATACCAACGTGTTTCATTCTTCTGTCTATAGAGGCAACAGTTTAAACACAGTAATTTGAAATGCGTTGAGTAATGAGATCAAAATTTGGATCCATTTTAAGATGATCAACCCCCGATTTCACTTATCTTTGTGGAACAAATGACTCCAAACTTTCAAATTTTGAACATGTCTTGATCGTACAGTCGAGCCACCCTTGTGGTCTGAGTATTAGTGTCTTGTGGACTATGATAATTCATGCAAAGATTTCTGATCAAAACATGCCATCATGCAAGTCATTTCTATGCATTGAACAAGCACACGTATTATTTGTTTGGAAATCTTTCTGAGTAAATGTAAGCCCTTGGCCCAAGTTGACCCCATAATAAACAGACACTTATTCAATTTGGTGTGAAAGCCCATGTAAAAAAAAAACAAGGATTTGATGTCAGTTATAACAAAGATAAAATGAGTAGAAGAGTTGATTGACATGGGCAAACTGTTGGATTTTTTTTTTTTTTTTCTGTTTGCATTTTTGCTGCTCAAAAAAAATTCTAGCTCAATAAAACAAAAAAGAAAAGTAGTTCACACTATTATTTGTGTCTTTCACTCAACTTCTGTTTGCTCAAAGAGTGAGTGCATCATTTGTTCCTTTATACATTTCTGTATTAACACAGAAACACTCAGGGGCTGCTGCGAGAAGGCAATTCTTCAGCAGAAAGCAGCATCCTCGTTTTCTTTCAGAGTACTGTCTTCCGTAAGAAAACCATTCCTTGCATCCAGGCGCATGATTCCTGTTTTTTGTTTTGTTTTTTTGAGGGGGGGGGGGGGTGTTGTTGTTGTTGTTTTTTTTCATTTAACCTCTTGGTGTAGAGTTTACCCCACTCATCCGTAGACCTGTAGATCTGTAAATGAGCAGTGAGGGACCGAGTCCGTTCTCATTTCGTTTTTGTTAAGTAGTCCAGGTACGTCACACAGTATGCTGATTATGTTTGGTTTGACTAAAGTTCAAGTCTTCAAGCTGTAACAGACCGAGATGCTTCTTTCTGCATCAATATAAGAATGAAGTCTGTAAACAAAATTATTGAAGACTTTTTTTTTTCTGACTTGCAAATGAAAGAATCTGTACATCTGTGTTGGTGAGTTTCCTCTCGCTTTGCTTGAAGTTACATTATTATCACCTCTATTGTTATTACTGTGAATATACATCCAGCGCCCTAACATTTGGATTCCCTGATGTCTTTTTGGTTTCTTCCCTTCTCTTTCCTTCCTCCCTTGCCCTCATTGTTGTCTTCCTGTTTCTCCTTGTCAGGTTTGGTTACACTGTCATAAGAAGGCAGGGAGGCGGTTGAGGGAGTGCCCTCCTTCCTTTCTTGTTCCTGATTGTTATCATCATTCTCCTCTTTGTTATTGGCTGGTTTACGCTTATAAACAAAACCCCGCCTGGCCAAATAGGAGCGGTAGGCCCTTTGAATGATTCTGGCCGACACATCCTCCTGCTTGCGCCTCAGTGTGGTGGTGATAGGCTCGTAAGAGACCTTGGAGGGATTGGCTGCCACAAAACGCTCCTCCATTTGTTGCCTCAACATGTCCAACTCACCACTGTCACCCAGCACACGCTTGGTGAAGGCAAACAGGATGTCCAGACAGTGTATGCGGTCTCCACTCACCATAGGCATGTCCATTGCAATCAGTTCAATGGTGTTAGGCTTGGGCACGCGGAGTGGGTGTTCAAGTGCATCAGCAAAGTCAGAAAGCTTGGCATAGGTGATGAACTGGGAGGCATCTGGGTCAAACTTCTCCCAAATTTCATAAAAGGTCTCAAAGTCATCTTCACTGAGTGGATCTGCACTCTCCTCCGTGGCCACGCTGAAATTCTCCAGGATGATGGCAATGTACATGTTGACTACAATCAGGAAAGAAATGATGATGTACATAACAAAGAAGAAGATGCCCACCGATGGGTTGCCACAGTCTCCTGTAACAGGAGTCCCCGGGTTCTCCAAAAGAGGGTCACAGTCGGGAGGGTAGTTAAGAATAGGCAGCAGAAGGCCGTCCCAGCCAGCAGATGTGGTGATCATAAACAGGATGATCATGCTGTTGCCAAAGGTCTCAAAATTGTACAGGTCATCGATTCCAGCCCCGTATTTAACATAGCCAAAGTTGGACATTCCAAAGATAGAGAAAATGAACATAACCAGGAAAAGCAGTAGGCCAATATTAAACAAGGCAGGAAGTGACATCATAAGGGCAAACAGAAGAGTTCTGATTCCTTTGGCCCCCTTGATGAGACGCAGGATCCTGCCAATACGAGCCAGACGGATCACCCTGAAGAGCGTTGGTGACACAAAGTATTTCTCGATCAGGTCAGCCAGAAACATTCCTGAAGTTCAAGGGAAGCAAGAACAGACACAACATATGTTCAGTTAACGTTGAGATAAAAACCCACTCAATGCTTCAAACCAGTAGGATAAAACATTCATTCTTCAGGATCTGCTGGTTTTATTATCGAGTTAATAATTTATCTGTTTTTATACAGACTGAGGAACCCAACAGAAAGTCAGAATCAACAATTAAAACTGGCTTCATTTGAACTGAAGAAACTATGTTTGGTTTTATGCAGTTAGGTTTTTGTCTTTGGGAATCACTTTGTTGGTGGAAAAATCCTATTTTATGCCTGTCAAACTGTGTTATCATTGTCATTTTTCATAGATTCAACTAAAGAAATGGGAGCAAATTATGTTTGTTTTTTTTACAGGTTACTAGAAACAAAGTGTGCAAAGATATAATTTAAAATGGGTTCTTTGCTAGGTTGTCTTTTAAGTGTAGACACAACACTGGTTCATCCCTTGAGTTAGGTGCCTTTTTTATGCTTGAATGATTCATAGGTTAAGAGGCTTAACAAACAAAAAAACCTTCTGAAAATGGTCAGGGAGAATGACTGGATTGAAAATGAGAGTAAAAGCTGTCCAGTGTACAAAGTAAACCTGTAGAAGTCCTTCAGAAAGCCTGGAGAACTATTACTCAAGACCACTGAAAAAAATTACAAGTCAGTCTGGCTCCTTGGAAGCAAAATATAAAGAAATGATGGGTAGCTCAAGACTACACACTACTGAACCTCTTTACCATGTCAGTGTTCTGTGTTCCTCAAGCTTGTCTTCATGGACATATACATGTTTTCACACAAGAACTTCAGACAAGGTCAGGAGAATCTGGTCACATAGTCTTAAGCCTCACTTTCTAACATGTTGCATGTGTTCATTAGAGCCATAGATATTCTAATTCATATGTGTTATCACTGCTAGAAACACTAAATCTGGTCCAGACAATGGAGGCGCTAGTAGGGATCTGGAAGGGTAAAGACTGTTTTATATTTAATCCATCTGCATCAGTCATTTACCATCAGACATGCATCTCCATCAGATAATGTCTAAAAAAGGTTAGGGTTGCGGCGCACGTGTGAAATTGGCTAATTTGAGCTATTTCCAATTAATCTGCTCCAGGCTTTCCCCCCATAGATAAACACATTTTAAATACTTGCCCACAATTGAAGGATGACCACAACCACATCGAAAATGTTCCAGCCATTGGTGAAGTAATAGTGACGCAGTGCGAAGAGCTTCAGTAAAAACTCGCCAGTGAAGACAACAATGAAGACAAAGTTGACCCAGTAAAGCACATTCTCCGTCTCCGCTGACTGATCATCCGTCTCCACCATCATAGTGACCATGTTGAGGCAGATGAGCATCATGATGGAGATGTCAAACACCTGCTGCGTCACAAAATCAAACACCATGCCCTGGATTTTGTTCTGAGGAGAAAGCAAGAGAGGAGGGATGTTGTAGTTATTTTCTTAATTGATTTTAGAAATTTAAATTGTCTGGGGGTTGAATATTTACCTGAGGCCTTGGTATTGGCTTCTGTGGTTTCTTTGACCCTAGTTTCTTCATGGCATTGTAATACTTCTTCTGCTCTTCTGTCATGAAGATATCCTGACCTCCAAAGTAAAGGGACAAAAACAATTTGGTTACAATCTGCAGGAACTTAGACAACATATTCCAGTGCCAGATATACTTTTAAAAAAGTGACTTAGAAACAAAGCACCCTGTATTTAACATTCTTCAAAGGAATAATTTTATATTTGGTAAATATACTTGTTTTCATGTTTGTAGTAGACCACTAACACATCCCCCTTGTTTCCACTGCTTAAAGTGAAGCTAACCCACTGCTGGCTTTTATCATAAACTGTATCATGGATCATTTCATCTAACTCTGGGTAAGAAAGTGAATCTGTGTATGTGTTTTTTGAGAGGGTGAAAGTGAGGAAAAGCAATCTTATCTTTTTCTTTTGTTGATTGAAGTTATCAATGATGACACCAATGAAGAGGTTTAGGGTGAAGAACGAGCCGAAGATGATGAATATGACAAAATAGATGTACATGTACAAGTTGTCCTCATAGAGGGGCTGATCCTCCACCTGTAAAGTGTCATAAACAAAAAAAAAAATTAAAGAACTGTAGGCACCATTGATCTGGAAGTTAAACTATCTGTCAAAAGAAAGAGCGTACCTTTCTAGAGTCTATTGCTGCATACATAATGTCCATCCAGCCTTTGAATGTTGCCTGCAATGTTGGCAGTCACAGCGTGTGAGAAAACAGGCTCAACACAAATGACACAAATAAGAAGTAGCAATTAAAGTTCCTTACCACTTGCAGGAGAGCCAGGTATCCTGCGCCCACATTGTCAAAATTGATCTTGACATTTTTCCACCTGACTTCAGTGTAATTTGCATTGATGAGCGCAAAGCACTCTGTTTTGTTGTTCACCTCATGCGGTTCAAAGTACTCCTCAGATGTCTCGTTGAAACAATAGTAATACTTTCCAGCAAACAGATTGACACCCATGATGCTGAAGATGAGCCAGAAGATGAGACACACCAGCAACACGTTCATGATCGAGGGAATTGCGCCCACCAAGGCGTTCACTACAACCTAAAAAGAACAGGGTGGGGGGAGGGAAACAGACAAAAGGGTAAATTAGCAATCAAACACCACCTGCTTTCAGATGTTCAAACATTTGGACAGCCGCACACACTTACACAGAAATGCACATTCTCTTCCCCCCCCTTAGAGACTTGTGTTATCTGATTTCTTGGCAAAAATTGATGCCGGTGACACTAAATTACAAACGAGTGTAACAATAGGACACAATACAATACACAGCAGAAGTTGTATGTGTGACTCAGATTCTTTCATTTCTCACAGGAATATAATAGTTTGTCTTATTGGTTTGGTAATAAAGGGCATATAACAAATTATAAAGCATGTTAATTTGATTTCTGGCAGGTCACTGTTAATAAAGTTATATTTAACTGCACCCTCTGGCAATTAGTTATAATGTAATCCATTTTTAGCACCTCATCCACATTGTCAGATTTTTCTGTTGAAATGTATTGTGCCCCCCAACGTATTGTTACTTCCTTAAAAAGTAATTGTTGCTAACCAGTAAGATTTTTACAAACATATTCATACACCCTCATATAGTTTGTGTCCCATCATGACAGTAGAAAATTTGTGTTAGATATGCCAAGTCAATGCAAAAAATTAATGCAGTTTTCATAAACTGTTAACGGAAAATATAATAAACTACAGTATACTACCCTGAATGACGTAAAATCTCAGCCTTAGGAGGACAACATATGAATGTGCATTTCCAAACACCAAGCCATGGAAACAGAAAGCCAAATAAACCAAAACTATAGGCAAACATCAAATGTTAAAATTCTCTGTGCTTCTTTTCCACTCTAGTGTTCTGTCTAACATCACAATATAGAGACAATGCATCTATGTGATAACTTAATATAATTGCAAAACAGTGATCATGAAAATCATGGTGATGAAATTCACTGAGTGATGAGCAAGGATGTCAGGGGAGGGGGGTTATGCAACCAGAAGTTTGTTGATCTTCCAGTGTGACAATGCCAAAGCCAAACTGTGATAAGATCAAATAACAGGACACTTGAGGCAGAGCAAAAGTCAGAAGATGCTGAGCCTAGCCACGAAGGCTTTTTTTTTTTTTTTTTTTTGCCCAGCAACAACCAGAGGCTGATCCAATCCATCACATGAAACAACCAGATGAAAATCATTTCTCAGGATTTTAGGAAAAACGCAGGAGTTACATCACAACTACTGATGCAGAAACTGTACACACATTTAAGGACAGACTTCACTGTGTGCACCCTGTAAATCAAGTATTCACAAAGATTTGAACTGACCACGTGCACAGATTTTGATTTCAGTTCATTTGCGCTGGGATGGGGGCGGGGCGCTGTAACTTAACAGCAGGTACTGATTTTCTTATACAGATTACATTTTGGGTCTGCATCACTACCCTGTCCTGTGGTTCAGGTTGAATTTATTTTGTGTGACAGTTCATACCAACCTCTAGTTGTTCCCGCAGCTGGTACTAAACAGAGCTTTTATTGTAATGCGCTGCATCATTCAAGCAAAAATTGGCGTATAGTCTATTTTTTTTTTATAAAGCATTGGACAGAGTTTAGTTTGGTTAATATTTGGAATCACTGTTAAATGCCTTAAAATAATGCTAAATTTATTATATATGAAATGAAATATGATAAATCAAATCAGATGTATGATGACCATCTGAGATGATCTGCGTCCATGCAAAAAGCTTCTCACTAATCAAAGGGGTCAGCTTAAAAAAATTCCTCTCAGAGACACTTTAAAATCTATTTTGCCATCTCTAGCATGCGCTGATACTTTTATATATTCGGCATGCAAAAGGACCAGCTGCCTGGTATCTTGGGTCTTACCCTCATCCCTTCAAAACGTGACAGGGCCCTGAGGGGTCTCAAGGCCCTCAGTGTCCTGAGTGATTTAATCGGGCCTAGATCGGAGTAGCCCAACGCATTAGCTATAAGGGTGACTATAGACACCTACACAGATAGGGACAGAAGAAGAGGGAAAGACAGAGGCAAAGGAAGAGAGGACCCACACAGTTAGAGGGGATATAGAGAGAAAGGTGGACGCTACATAAAGTGTAAGGATGGCTGAATGGTTATATACAGATATATATAAGTACATATATAGGTTATATATGTGTAAGTATATGTATCTATATAACATAACGGTTAAACAAGAGTTATTACAATATACAAAGGTCAATAAAGTGCAGCCGGACTTCTTTTTTTTTTCTTTTTTTTTTTAGAAGTGTTTGCTTATGTTTGAGTTTGGTTTAGTTTGGCAAGCCAGTCTAGCGTGATAACCAGCTTAACAGCACAGTGAGCACACCTGGAAAGAAACTTGTGGTTGACACAGTGAGAGGAAGAGAAGAGAGTCAAACAAAGGGAAAAATTAGAGGAGAGATGAGTTCACAAACACTAAATCAATGTGACACAATAATATACACACAGTACACGGTACAACAACAGTACAGTTTCCACACCAGAGGGCATTGTAATTAAAGAAGGGAGAGAAAACGCAGAAGGCTGATGACAACTTTCAGGGTTAGAAGAGAGGAAAACCTGTGAAAGTAGGAGTCCCACAACAACACATCAACCTTACCCTGGACCCCCAAACACCGACCCCTCAGTCCCTCTCGACAGCTGCACAATGTCTCTCTTAACTTAAAGGGAGACACAGTTATAGGAACCTGCTGTGAGAGAGAGGACAGGTCAGTATTAGGGTAGAGGGTTGCATAAAAAAAGTCATGATTTAGTCATCTTCACAATATGTTGAGATTCCTTCATATTTTAGGATTTAGCAAAAAAGGGAAAAAAAGACACAATATAACTTGAAGAAGTTAACCCTTTTGTCTTCCATCATGATCTGTAGGACAGACTCTTTACCATGAACGTTTGGGAAGAGAGAATCCAAATCATAAATTTAGAAAATCTCAACTTAACATTACTAAAAAGGGAACGTGTCAAATGTTTAAACTGAGAAACATTGTGAGAATTATTCAATTCAATTCAATTTTATTTATAAAGTGCCAATTCGCAACAACAGTTGCCTCAAGGCTCTTTATATTGTAAGGTATTACAATACCCTACAGTGTTCAAAAGTATACATAGCTATCCAGCAGGATAACCTATATATTATATACAGGTTTCAGAAGAACATATGCCGCATCCAGATATCTTATACTTACTTAGAAAGACAATACCAAACCACAGTCTGCACATATTGCTCTATAGAAAGAGAGACTGAGTGTTCAACTGGCCTGCTTGAAGTTCAGATCTGACACACACACTCACACTATTTGAAGCACTATAAACCACAAAATTCAACAAAGAGGTTCTAACTGTGGAGCATCTAAAATCTCAGATCAAGTTTTGATTCTGAAACTACAGCAGTTGGTCATCTCAGTTCTTAAATGCATACAGAGAAAAAAAGAGAGATGGTACACACTACCTCTCTGAACCTTTTTAAAAGGATATGCTGACAGATCATTTAAAGCGACCAGATCATTTCTCAGTTTTAACATTTGACATGTGGATGTTCTGTTTTCAATTAAAACGCGGTTTGTATGCATCCAAAGTAACTGCATTCAGTTTTTATTTACATTTAAAGGAGCGTTTCAACTGTTTTGGAAATGAACATGTATAGCTGTCCAGTAACAATGTTACTTCTACCTACAATACAATATAATACACAAATATTGTTATATTAGCATCTTGTATACAACAAAGCATTAAAAGACTTAAAAATGTATTATATACACTCACTAGCCACTTCATTAAGTTCACCTGTTCAAATGTTTGTTAACGGAAATATCTAATCAGCCAATCACATGGCAGAAACTCAGTGTATTTAGTCGTAGCAGACAGTAGACACACCGAGGTTCAAAACTAACATCAGACTGGGGAAAAAAGGTGATTAAACTGACTTTGAATGTGGCATGATCCTTGATGTCAGATGGTCTGGTCTGAATATTTCAGAACCTGCTGCTCTACTGGGATTTTCCCACACACAGTCATCTCTAGGGTTTACAGAGAATGGTCCAAAAATGAGAGAATATCCAGCAAGCAGCATTTCTCTGGGTGACGCGAGAGGTCAGAGGAGAACGGCCACACTGCTTCAAGCAGTCGATGCAACTAACCACTCATTAAAAGCAAGAAGAAAAAGTGAAGAAGAACTAATTTATTGATCCCAGAGGGAAATCCATATGTCATATGACATAACTCATCTGCTATTAGTATGAGAACTGAAAAGCCTGATGGCTGTGGGTGTGCAGATGAGCATTTCTGAATGTACAACATGTCAAACATGGGCTCCAGCAGAACATGTCAAACATGGGCTCCAGCAGCAGAAGATCACACCAGGTGCCACACCTGTCAGCTCAGAACAGGGCAGGACAATAGAAGATTGAAAAAATTTTGCCTAGTCTGATGTGTCTCGATTTCTGCTGCAACGTTTGGATGGTAGGGTCAAATATTGGTATCAAAACATGAGTCCATCCTCCTTTGTATCAATGGTTCAGGCTGCTGCTGGTGGTGCTGTAATGGTGTGGGAGACATTTTCTTGGCACCCTTTGGGCCCATGCTGACCATGTTTATCCATTTATGAACACAGTGTACCCATCTTCTGATGGCTCCTCACAGCCGGATAATGCGCCATTGTCACAAAGCTCAAATCATCTCAAATCTTCTCAAACTGGTTTCTTGAACTGGTTGCTTGTGTTTTGACAGTGAGTTCACTACACTCAAATGGCCTCCACAGTCACCAGATCTCAATCCAATACAGCACCTTTGGGATGTGGTGGAACAGGAGATTCACATCATGGATGTGCAGTCAATCAATGTGCAGCAACTGTGTGACGCTATCATGTCAATATGGACCAAAATCTCTGAGGAAGGTTTCCAGCACCTTGTTGAATCCGTGCCATGAAGAATTAAAGCAGTTTTGAAGGCAAAAGGGGGTCCAATAGGGTGCTAGCAAGGTGTAACTAATGAAGTGACTGGTAAGTGTATTTTATGTCTATTTCACTGAACTCCAGAACTTTTCATGTTCAGCCCAAACCTTATATATCACCAACATGCATTTCTTTCTGTTATTATTTTTTCTGTGAAGACTCATATATTTTATTGTCCTTCATAAGGTAGTGGCAGCAATATTTTGTCAGGTCCTCCACACCATAACAACTTCTACTGTTAAAACTGGTCAAAAAATTAGTATGTAATAATATTCAGTCTTCACAGAAAAAAAAAAAAAAAAATCAAATTCTTTTTGATCACCTGATTTTTTTGTGCACCACCACTGAAAATAATGGCCAGATTTCTATCTGAATAATTGAGGTTATCTGAGGATATTTGTTAAAAACAAAGACAGATGTTTGTGAAGCAATCTAACTGGTCCTCTGTTTTTTTTTTTTTTGTTCTCAACAAACTATGTGTCCCAGCTGATGACACTCTGGAAGTAAGTGAAAATATACAATCCAAATAAATAATCATATAAATAAATGCATACACATAGCATGTGCTGGGGCAAACACACAATTTCTGACACCCATCAGGAATACAAAATATATTATTGCATTGCTATTACACATAACTGAATGGTATGTTCATATGATTAACTTGGACTCAGACTGACCGGCACCTCACAATTAAGAGTGACAATAAATTGGTGGAAAAAGGATAATTAAGGGATGACATAACAATATATGAATAATTTGAAGCACAACATAGAACATATAATAAGAGACAAATATATGAAGAACGTAAAGAATAAATATTATGACAAAATAAAAAAAATTAAGAATTTACTGTTAAATATTTAAAATTTAATCAAATTACAAACTGAGGGAAAAATTATTTGGATTTGGAAAGATCAGGGGCAGGGACTGAAACTGTCAATTAATCAAGTTAACTTTCAAAAAAGGCAAAAAAAAAAAAAAAAATCAGACCATGTTCAGGCCATTAATTAGAGGTCGTGACTTATCCAGAGATATTAAAAAAAATTGTACTTTAGGTACAATTTTTTTTTTCACTTTCACAATTCAGTCATTACTATAAAATAACAGACACAAAATAGTATGTATGCCTTTATATTCTGTAATCACTTTAATGTTCAATTAAAAAAAAAACTTGCAAGTCACCATAAAGTAAAATAAAAAGTGCCATAAAAAGTGAGACTTCCTGAAAACCACTGGATATTTCACTGTGACCTTATATTTCACTAATGTGTCGCCATAACATCCCTTTTAAAATACAAGTGCAGGAAGGAATTCAAGTGAGAAACCTATCCTTCATAAATGGCACAAAAGAACAAACCACAGCTGAACCACAATAACTGTCAAATGGGGAAAACACTGAATGCTTCAGCAGGCCCAATTTAGCATTCAGGATTTATTTACTGTGACCGAGAGGCCACTGTGCTACTGTCACAGACAGCAAAATCTCTAGGCTTCATGACAGTGACACAGACATAGCCGTTGTATCAATTTACCTGTAATTTCACATAATATGTACACTCTCACTGTGATCCCTGGTATAAAATTTCTGTGATCCCTGGTGTTTCTACATTATGGTGAATAGATAAATAAAAATCTTTCAGGCTGTGACCCAGCAGTGCAGGAACTGTTCATATCTCTAGTTTTTGCTAAAGGAATAAACCATGTCTTTGAGACATTTGCCATAAAAAAGCATTTGTTTCCCCAGTAAAGCATCTTTTCTATAGTCTTGTGTGACAAATGTCTCAATGACTCAGACTCAGTCTCTCAAATCCATGGATGCCAAACTATCATCATGTGGAGTTACACAAGATCCTTACACAGCTACTATATAACCAAGCAGTATGCAAGTGTACTTACATCGACAATGAAGAAGTCCAACCAGCACCAGGCGTTAGTAAAGTACTTGACAAAGCCATAAGCCACCCATTTCAGCAACATCTCCAGGATGAAGATGTAGGTGAAAACCCGATCAGCATACTCCAGAATGATGCGGACTGTCTTCCTCTGTTCTATGTAAACATCCTCAAAGGCCTAAAGAGCAGCAGAGAAACATCCCACAGCTCAGTATTTCAGCATTTATCACCGAGTATGCTGTGAGTTTCCTTACATCTTATCTAATACGCATGGCACGAAATGACCAAGATTATTATCCATGATTTTTTTTTTTAATGTTACTGATGAACGGCACACACTTGAAGGGCTTTTCACTCTTTTAACTCACCCTTACCTGGGTTATATTTTTTAAGGCAAATAATATGCTTTGTTTACTTGTTTGTTGTTGACAACGAGGTGTTTACACAACACAAAAGAAAGCTGATAGATATAAAAGTAACCATATCAAACTAAAGTGATGACTCCCTCCATTGCCTGTATTCGTTCTTCAGCATATCAGTGTTCGTGCCCCCCCCCCAGAAAGCTGCAAACCTGAGCTAGATTCTCCTGGCTGAAAAGTTGGTGCATTTCAGCACTTTGCTGTCCATTATCAACAATAATATTACGTGCAGTTGCAGAAGAAAAGCAGAAGATGATGCTTGCTCATACCCTCAGTAGTAAATGTATGCTGATTTTGTTCAGCATTTTATTCTTGTTTTTCTTTTTCTAATTTATTGGTTGCATCTTTTACTTTGGTATGTGCTTTATTACAGTGTGTGTGTGTGTGTGTGTGTGTGTGTGTCTGCACTCTTACCAACGCTCCACTGCTGAGCAGGATCATGAAGATGATCAGGGTTTCAAACCAGTTGTGTTCCACTATCAAGTAGCAGGTCTTCCTCAGGAACCACCAGTATTTCCCCCAGCCGTGAGTGATGGGAACATCACAGCACTTGTATTTGGCCACACATTCTGTATGCCAAATGAAAACATAACTGTTGATTTACATCAGAGAATGAAGTGTAAATGAATGATCATTAACACAGTACATTGATAACAATTCATGATTACTCACTGTTATTACTAACCACAGGGTCAGATACTAAATATCACCTACCATCTGTCCAGCAGGGCTCTGGGTCAAGATATTCCTCCACAACCTCCACCACTGCTACCTCCTCCACATCAAGCTTGATGTCTATGGTGCTGCCTTCAGATGAGCTAGTGTCATCCAGCTAGGACAAAGAGATCAGTTCAACTTGTCAATTTCTCTGGATGTTATAGATTCAGCAGTAAGATGCTGAAAGAATATAATATGTATAAGGCACAGTGCCAATGAAGACATTACATTAATGCACTCTTTGGGTTTATATGCATGACATGATTCATTACTGGAGGCATATATGTTACAGACATGTAGCGTATCCAATTTTCCCATTGCCACAGTTATTAAGAGTCATGTTAAAGATAACCACCGATTTATTGCACTGCTAATAATGGTCATTGTATGCTTGTATCATAAAGACTCCTAATTGATGAAGGCATATTTATTTGTAATAAAGAATTAAGAAATATACATTGTATTATGCATGTGCATTCAAACAAGTCAGTTCAATGCAGCCAAAAATGCAAACAGATACTGTAAATGTCTGGATCAGTTTCATACAATGTTACAGTAAAACATTCAAAACAGGAATTACAGATTGGTAAAATATTATTGAAGAAAATCTCCTATTCGCACAAATTAAAACTGTAGCTTGGTGAAGATCACCTCCATCAACAAATCTTGTCATTTCTTAATTAAAGGTTATGTAGAGCAAACTGGTGAAACACCAACATAACAGCACCTATATTTTAATAAAGTAAGCACACTCTTATGAACATGCAGGCACTAACAGACTTTCACCCTTTCTTCTCCTCTTCTCTCACTCTTTTTTTTTTTTCTTTGATTCTCTTTACTAAAAACCCAGATCCTTTTCTGATTGGCTGTTAGCAGCTTCTGTCCTGCAGTGTTGCCTCTGGCTGGCTGCAGTGCTGGGTAGATTTTTGTGGTTGAGGCAGCCCAGTGGAATATAAACCTGGTGCAAGTACAGTAGTGATACAGCTGCATTATCTCCTTTTTTCCCTACAACAAACTAGGTCAAGGTGACCCATCAGGCTTCTCCACACACTCTGGGTCTGGCTTATCCTTCTCCTACATTTCTACTATACAGCAGACTGCGACTCTGCTGCTCTGTCATCTCACCAGGCCAGTCTGTTGTCTGCTGTTCCTGGCTGTCTGCAGGGTCAGCACTTAAGCTCAGCGTTACAGTGCTCCTGTCTGAACGGATGTTCTTTAATGTCAGTTAAACTTAGTCTCTTCAGTGTGGCAACTCGGATGAGTTCTACTTACCAAATATTGCATGATAAACTCAACTTTATTCTGTTTACAAGCACTACTGCATTGCTTCCTACCACGTTGAGTTGAGCAAGCAACCTCATTACCTCTGATATCAAATAATAATTCACCTTAACAATCGGCAAGGACTTAAATAAGGGCAATATCTCTGTCATCTCTTCTCCATTCTCACCACCATACTCCCTTGATACTCACATCTTTGCTATTTTCCACGTCTGATTCACTGCTGAAATCTTCCGTATTAAGGTTTTCAAAGTCAGACTCGCCAACAGCGATTGGAACACAGACAGTGAGGTTTGGGTTGTGGATGAAGGACATGTAGTCTTCATCAATCATGTACTTTCCCACACTGCTCCCAATGCCACTGGTGGTGCCATTGCCATTTTTTGCATAGTCCAGTCCTCGATTAATGTCCACTGTGTGGTTTGCAATGCAGTTGAGTTTCTTCTCATACATCTCATCCAGAGGCTTCTGTTCATCTTCAATAGGCTGCTTGTCATAGTGATAAAAAAAAAACAAATGCAAAAATGCTATTAGAAAACAAGATTGCCATCAAATAGGTGTCTGACAAAAACAATTCATTTAAACAAGGAAGAATTGCTGAGGTATATAAATGTTTAATTATGTGGTACCTTCTTTAGCATTGTGGCTACAAAAATCCTCATGTTTGCCTTGAACCAGGCAATCCCTGTCTTAATGCGGGCAACCGCAAGCTGGAGGTTGTTGGGCTCACCATCGTCATCGGTGGCAGCAAGGTTGTCTGCACTGAATGAGCTCAGCAGCAGGGCCAGAAACAGGTTCAGGACCTCAAGAAAAAAAAGATAAAAACTTAAACTTTTGAACTCACAGTATACAGTGCAGTGAAAAAGTATTTTTTATTGTAAATACTGCATCATACTACCTCTGTTCACTGTAAATACCAGATCCTTATTCATTTAATTTTAATAGTTCTTATTTCTATCTTGTATTATTAATTATTTCAGCACCTGGAGGATGGCTCCAACAAAATTTCATTATATTGTGCAATGGCAATAAAAATATTTTTATTTTATCTTAGCTTATGTCTTACTGATTTTTTTTTTTGCATATTTGTCACACTGTTTCACATCATCAAACAAATTTTAATATTAGACAAAGATAAACTGAGCAAATACAAAATGATAATTTGAGTGATTAAGGAAAAAAAAAAGCTATCCGAGCCTAACTGGCCCTTTGTGAAAAAGTAATTGCACCCTAAACCTAATAACAGTGTAGTTTCTCAGTCATCCAGGTCATGTTAGTCTCTGGAGCTTGAAAAAAGGCGATTGGATTTCAAGTTTTTTGAAGACGTTTCACCTCTCATCCAAAAGGCTTCTTCAGTTCTCAAACCAGAAGGTGGAGACCCAGGTATTAAACCCCAGTGGGGGTTTCCAGCATGAATGGTCTGTTTATGGTCATACCAAAACATCTCAATCTGAGTTACATCCAGACTTTGACAAGGCCACTCTTAAACCTTTCATATTTTAACCATTCAAAGTTAGTCTTTCTTTTGTGTTTGGATCATTGTCCAGCTGCATAACCCAAGTGCTCTTGAGCTTCAGGGCATGAACTGATGGCCAGATGTTGTCCTTCGGGATTTTCTAGTAGAGAAAATGTTTCATCAATTACAGCAAATCATCCAGGTCCTGAAGCAGCAAAGCAACCCCAGACCACCACACTACCACCATGTTTGGCATGATTCTTTTTTATGAAATGCTGTGTTATTTTTACGCCATATTAACGGGACTCAAACCTTCCAAAAAGTTCTGCTTTTGTCTCATGAGTCCACAGAATATTTTCCCAAAAGATTTGGGGATTATCAAGGCAAATATGAGACAAGACTTTGTGTTCTTTTTGGTTAGCAGTGGTTTTGACCTTGGAACTCTTCCATGGATGCCATTTTTGCCCAGTTGCTTTCTTATTGTTGAATCATAAACTCTGACCTTAACTGAGGCAAGTGAGTCCTGCAGTTCTGTGCTGTTGTTCTGGGTTCCTTTTTGACCTCCTGGAAGAGTTGTAAATAACCTCTTGGAGTAATTTTGGTAGGCCAGCAATCCTGGGAAGGTTCACTGCTGTTCCAAGTTTTCTCCAGTTCTCGCTGCAGTTCGCTGGAGTCCCAAAGCCTTAGAAATGGCTATGTAACCCTTTCCAGACTGATAGAGGTCAAGGACTTTCTTTCCCATCTGTTCTTCAGTTTCTTTAGATTGTGGCATGATGTGTTACTTTCTTTTAGCCTGCTTCACTTTGTCAGACAGGTTCTATTTAAGTGATTTCTTGACTTAACAGATCTGGCAGTAATCAGGCCTGAGTGTGGCTAGTCCACAAGAGCGGCGAAAACGCCTGACACTCCCCGTACACGTGCTAAACAGAAAGGTCGGCCAATTTAATCAGACAGGAAACACCTCAATGCTAGTGAAACTGAACTGAGGTTTCCAAAAAAATTTGGTTAACCACAGTCAATTTATGATTTAACAAAAGGAGTTAATTACTTTTTCACACAGGGCCAGGTAGTCCCTAAATAAATGAAACGGGGAAGCATGGCAAATATGCAAAAAATAAGAAATCAGGCAGAGGGCAAATACTTTTTCACAGCACTATATCCGTTAAACTGCATTGCATTATTATCATTCAGGAGCATACACACTGTATAATCTCTGTCTTTTCTTACCACCAGGTTACCAATCACCATGACCATCATGAAGACAGTTAGGCACATGGTCTGTCCGGCCACCTCCATACAGTCCCACATGGTCTCGATCCACTCCCCACACAACACTCTGAACACAATTAGGAAGGAGTGGAAGAAGTCGTGCATGTGCCATCGCGGCAACTCGCAGTCCTGTGCAATCTTGCACACACAGTCCTTGTAGCTTTTACCAAACAGCTGCATTCCCACAACAGCAAAGATAAAGACAATGATGGCCAACACCAGGGTCAGATTACCCAGGGCTCCCACTGAGTTGCCGATGATCTTGATCAGCATGTTGAGTGTTGGCCATGATTTGGCCAGCTTAAACACTCTTAACTAGAAGAGAAATGCAAAACAGGATTATTTCATAAGTTTTAAAATTTGTAAAACACAGTCTTTTACAGAATTTACATTTGCAAAAGTCACAATTAACTTCAGCTTTGATTTGCTGATTATTAAAGAAGAGATATGCACAAAATATGACTGAAATTGTGACAGGATTTTTACGTGGCAGTAAATGCTGACTCGCATGTCTCTTTTTTTACACTTACCAATCGGAAAGACCTGAGCACTGACAGACCTTCCACATCAGCCAGTCCCAGTTCAACTAAACTTAGAGTCACAATAAAGCCATCAAAGCAGTTCCAGCCTTCCTGGAAGTAGTAGTAGGGATCCATGGCAATTAGCTTGGCAAACATCTCCCCAGCAAAGATACCGGTAAAAACCTGAAGACCCACACAGTGAAATACATTACGTTCAAACTGGTTACAGAATATGTTATTCTGTCTTTTTTTTTTTTTAAATCTAAAATATTTTAAATACATTTAATATATTTCCTTGTGAAAGAGGATAATGAGGCATGTTTAGATTGCATCTGAAGTACTTCTGATTAAAAATGAACTAGGATATGTTAAGAGCGAGAACACCAGCGATAGGTCAAGGTCAAAGAGCAATGGCGCTGTGTTTCAGCAGAATTTGTATTCAAATGTAGTGCTATTAGACTTTCCCATATTGTCCTTCCACTAATCATGTGTCCAGTTAATGCCGCAGAGAACACCCAGTGATTCACACTGCACCATCCATCATACTGCGCAGATTTCTCTGAGTTCAGTTCCAATTTCAGTGCCAATGCCTATGACCTCATTTCCTGTCTTAATTCTGACACTGCGCCAGTATTAGACAGCTGTGCTACAGTGATATTTCATAGCATGGGTAGAGCAAAGACAAATCAAAATGTCTGCTACAGGTATGTACACTGTCAAATCAGTGTTGAAGAGCCTCACATCTGTATGCAAGGAGCCAAGAGCAAATTTAGAGTTCAGCAGACTTGAAGGAATCAAGATGCAATGTATGAAGAGTGAGTGGATGTGATAAGAGCTTGGCAGGGAAGGCTAGCTGGTTACATTAAAATAGTACTAAATCTTTAATGAGACCCCATCAGATTCCTGTACACGCTATGTGTATATATTCTTAAGTGCACATATCAAATGAAGCTTTGATGAGTTGGTTTGAGGTAATTGAGGCAGCACAAACTACATCTGCAATGTTTCTGTACCTCCTCAAAGAGATAATGAGCTTCATGCAGTCATAAAAAAAAACTACAAAAACAAATGGAAATTGTAAAAAAAAAAACAGGACTAAATAAGAACTGTAGTTTCTCACCAGGTTGCCAACAGCCAGTACTTCCTCAAAATGTTGCGTCATGGGGTAGTGCTCCATGGCCATGAAAAGGGTGTTGAGAACAATACAAATGGTGATGGCCAGGTCAACAAATGGGTCCATGACAATCAAGTAGACTATGTGCTTGAGTTTTAGCCAGAAAGGACAGCATTCCCAGATGAGAAAGATGTTAGAAAACTTGTACCAGCAGGGAGGACACTTTCTTTGCGACTCCTCTAACTCTGCAGGAAGAGACAAAGTAAAAAAAAAGGACAAGAAACATTTAATATTAAGTCCTTTTAAGTCACACAAACAAAATAACACTTCCAGTTAATGTCTACCACAAACGTCCTGGTGATTAACCACCATTAAACAGTGCACCTGATTTTCTTAATCTCCATATATAAAATATCAGTATGATGTTTAATTGCAAACATTATGTATTTCAACATCTAGACTCCTGAACTGTGGTCACATCTCACTCGAGGAAAATTATACTCAACTTATGGGCCTCTACCCACAAGTTGCAACAACAGCTGTCATTTGGTTGATATCGAACAACAACAAAAATGTTGTTTCTACCAGTGCATTTTTATATCCAGCTCAAATGCTCAAAGTATTTTAGCGCCAAGATAAAATCTGATGATTACTGGCACGGCATTAGAGAGAAAAAGAGAAATGTGTAAAATCTCTGTACCCTCTATCAGAGTGTTGGTGACTACACTCATCTGACTGTTGGCACGGTCCTTCCCTTTGAAAGAGGAGTTGAGCTGATCCACAGACACCATGAGAGACCCAGAGTGCTTCTTCTTAATTTCAACGTCTGTAGTCTGTGCTCAGAGAAAGACATGATGTCACAGTGATTACATGAATACAAACACACACTGAAACTCATGCTTCACAGATATCTAAACTGTGAATGAGGCCAGCAGTCTGCTCACAAGACAAAAGAAGTGGCTCATTGCATAAAATATATACTTCCCAAAAATTAACTCATTTGCTGACTTTGAGAATTTTCTGGAAAATATCATCTAATACATTTTAAGTTTATACTGTAAATTCTCAAATAGGTACCTTAACTTAGCACAGCCAGGTAGAAAACCAGGCCTTTATTTAAAACCTTTTTGAAAGAGGCCTTAATTTTCTAATTCCTCTGTTTTCCCCAACATGATAGATTTTAACGAGAAGCCATTATAGCCCCTTTTATTTGAGAATTTAAGGTACACTTACTAATCCCTTCATCATGTACTGGCATGAGAAAAATACAATCCCTAAACAACATTAAAATGCATTCAGTGGCATGCATGTCAACAACAGAGAGGAATTCAAGACATCATTTGGTGATATGTCATGCTAAATTTTAAGAGAAGGTAAAAAGCAGGTAGATTGGTTGACAGTAAAAGGGGGGTCTACCATGCTAGCTCGAATGGGGAGAGCCATTGTTATAGGAAAAAAAAAAAGTTTCATATATTGTGTTGCACCATCCAGTGGTTCAGGAGCAGAGAATAAATGAGAGCAAGGAAGAAAGAGACAGCAGCAGCAGCAGAGAGAGTGAAACTGACAGGAAGAGAAAGAAAAAGAAATCTAGATAAAAAACAGAGAGGCAAAGCCCTCAGAAATAAAGAAACAGAAGTAAGAAGAGAGAAAATTTTATATGATAAAGTTTTTTATAAATGACAGTAAGCTCAGTTATAGAACTGTTAGGGAGACTAAAACAGGCTGATCTTACTATGCATTACTGTTAGATATTATTTCAGTGAGGCAATGGTGATGATGCTGGCAAGGCAGTGAGTTTGTGCATGTTGTTTCAACTGGTTAGTGACTTTTAGTGCTGTTAAATAAAGAGGTGAAAAGGCATCAGGTTAGGCTGGAAGTCTAAGTGTCAGTGTATGGTGAAATAATAAAACAGACTGGATACTCAGGGAGTGGGAAAAAAGTAGATACTGAGTTTAGGGAAAAGAGGAACAAGAAGCAAGGGTAGAGGTTGTGAAGGAGAAGCTGCAGAGACCCGGGCCACCACCATCATGCCTAGACTGTATTTAGTGTCACATGGACGTCCTTACACTGTCATCAGTGGCTGCCTTATCTATTTTCACCTCAGGCAGAAGCCGTCTGCCAGGCCCAGGGCCGATGAGAGACACCACGCCATTGCAGTCCACTGTGCTGTTTCTCTTCCCTCCAGAGTGGGGTGCCAGCGGATGGATGCGCGATGAGCCTTGGCTGTAGCCACTGTAGCTGTTGCGACGGTAAGGTATAAACAGGGAGCCTCGACGGTCTTCGCTCTCCTCTACTGTACTGTGCTCATCGTCTGCAAATTCATTCTCTGAGCCCATGTCCTTGGAACGGCCTTTAAAGCTGAAGATGCTGCTGCGGCTGTTGTGGCGTGACATGAAGGGTGAGCCTGGGATGCTGAGTAGTGACTGAAGGAGGAGAAATAAATGAGGAGAGGGAGAATTAAGGAGTTGTTTAAAACAGCAGAAGTTAGTTGATGTGTAGGCGTGGGGTATATAAACCAAGAATAAATCAGAGGAAAGGGATTAAAAAGAAATAGAGCAATTTAAAAGCAAACAAGAAAGTAGTTTATATGTAGGCACAAAATATAGCCATAAACTATTTGATCCATGTAATATTGCCTTTCTAGAACACATTGCTCAGAAAAAATTAAAGATACAGTATGTAAATGCTAGATGTCAGTAGATTGCACATTGCAGTCAAATGAATTTTCTTACCCTTCTAAACTGCATTAAATAATCCTATCTGTGGTGGGGGCAAACACATTTTAGTCAGCCAAGAGAGATCAAAAACATTAAATTTAGACTGCACCCCATAATGGCTGTAGCTATGGCGTGTATCCACTACTGTTACTGTTAAGAAATTTTTGTAGCTACTGTATTTTAACATGAGTAGTTTCAACCCTTACTAAATCAGTAATAAAAAAACTCTGGCCACCATTCATCTGTAGTGAGTTTACCCAAATGGTAAAGTGACTCTGGATTGGATGGGCCCTGGAGCCTCGTACTATCTGGGTAGGGAGTCAGTCCACTATTTACCTCTGGAGGAGGTTGTAAAACTTTGTGCAAGGAGTCAGATGAGTCAGTGAAGCTCACTGATGAAAGCAATACTGAGGTGAGTTGATGAGGATATCCTGAACTTTTCTGTCAGTAGGCACTGCCGTTTTTGCCACTGTTAGCCTGCATTAGTGAAATTGTCTTTGAAGGAGATCTAACATTTTTGGACTCTCCCACTTAGTGAATAAAGTCTCATACAATGGACTCAAACCTAACATTAGCTGGAATGTTAGCTTATAACCAGCTGTTGTTCAGCTAACTCGTTGTAAGCTGTCTGGCAACAATATCGGGACTAAATAAGCATGTTCATGCACGTTTTTGTGTGTTAGAGCCTTGACTTCAGTTCAGGAGATGAGACTTGACGTGAGGAGGAAGAGAATGAGGTAGAAATGAGGGAGGAGAGAGAACAGTGGTTGAGGAGGAGAAAGACAATGAGAAAAAGATGATGAAAATATACATTTACAAATGTTAAATGGTCAAATATAGTTTGAACGAGCTATTTGTGATCTTTAAATTAAAAGTAACTTAATAAGTCATACTATGTATGTGGCCAGTCTCTAGCCACATACATAAAATGCAATTAAGTAAAATGGCAATGACCATCTCTGTCACTGTAGTCAAGATAGTGGGACCTGCTCCTATGTATTTTTAATGAATAAATTGTAAGTTTATAAGAACACATCAATTTGTTGGAAGATGTAATTATAGACTTTTTTCTATAAAATTAATTCAATAAACAACTTACTGTACCTTTAAGGATATGTCACACATTGGATCTTGATGAATGAAATATTCAAACTGAAAAATCTTTAGTGTTACACACTGTGTAGTTCATTGAGGGAAAAATTATCTAACAACAGTCAATGGAAGAACATTACAATTACAGTGCATTTTACATACAAATCACCTTGCTGGAGCTCAAAGTCATCAGGGCTAAAGCCTTTTGAGAGGAAATAAACTACAAAGGACTGGCCAATGAATGCAAACAAGGTAGTTAGGAAGTAAAGTATCAAAAGGTCTCGCAAGGAAAAAGTAAAGGAAAAAGTAGGAAAATTGTCTATATGACAACTAAAGTGGCAGAAAGAGTCCCAAGAGGGATGTGGCTCAAGAGAGGCTGATACAGCTGATACCGTGACCAGATCACTGCCTAAACCACCGAGTACAGGAACAGACTGGAAAAAAAGCTGCCCTCTTCCACGCATATCCGCACATCCACCAGAGCTTTGGAACAACCCACATCTGCTCAGAAAAATTCCCATAGAAATCCCGGCCTTTGCAATTCCTCAAATGACCACTGGAGGCTGGCTGCAAAAGGAACTCAATCCTCGTATATCTCCATGTTAAAATGTCCAATTTTAACATCATTATGGGAATAGCCACTTTGAATGACAGGTAGATGCTGCTTGCTGTCTGAGAACTGGACTTTAAGGTGCTCTGTTTGTGCCTTTTGCATCTGGGCAACTGTGGTTCAGGAGGTAGAGCAGGTAGAGAAAGTCATACACCCATCTAAAGATTGGTGATCCTGTCTCTTCCAGTCTTCATGTCAAAGTGTCCTTAGGCATGATACTGTACCCCTAACTGCCCCTGATGCATCCATTGGAGTGTGAGTGTGTGAATGACAGTTAAAAAACACTTAAAGGCACAGAATAAAGCTCTATATGAAAGTGTGTGAATGGATGAATGTTAAGTAAAAAGTGCATTGAGTGCTCAGCTAGAGTAGAAAATTGCTGTACCAGTCCATTTGTCCCTTTAAATTAAATTAACTGTGAAATAATATGGCCTTCTGTATTAATTCTACTAAAATTATTTCTTTGTGCGCAGTTTTTTTCACAGAGTGAAAGTATAAGTATCTATGCTAGCACAATACATCCAAACAGTCTATAGATGCAGCTTTGATTCAGTTAGCTAGCTTTAGGTGATACCTTAGTAATCTGTCCTCTCATCCATATATGGTCACTTCTGGCTCTAAGAAATAAGATGGTGATGGCCAATGTGCTCAGCTTGAGGCTTCAGTCCACTAAACAACTGGTGACATCACAATATCTACAGCCATACATTCTTCCATTTTCTTCCGCTTTTCTGGGGCAGGGTCTGCCTGAGCAGAGAAACCCAGACCTCCCTTCGCCAGCCAAGAGATATAATCTCTCTAGCATGTCCTGGGTCTTGCCCCTGCGGGCTCCTCCCAGTAGGACATGCCCGAACCACCTCAACTGGCTCATTTCAATGTGGAGGAGTAGCAGCTCTACTCTGAGCTTCTCTTGACTGACTGAACTCTTCACCCTACTTCTAATAGAGAGGCCAGCCACCCTTTAGAGGAAGGTCATTGTATCTGCGATCTCGTTCTTTCGGCCACTACCCAAAGTTTGTGACCATAGGTGAGGGTAGGATAATATCTACAGTAATCTTTTATATACAGTCTATGGGCTATTGCTGAAGCTCCCAAGTTTACAACCTTTCTTGCTAACTTTACCTGGTTCATGATGGATGTCTTCCTCCCCAGTCGACTTCCTGGAAACCGAATGGTGCTTTTCTTGCTGCCATCATCTGACTCGGACTTAACCACCTTTTCAGTGTCTCCCTTCTCTTTCTCCTGCTCTTTCTGTCGCCATTTCTTCTTGCGATTGCGACGCTCTTTTGCACTCTTGGAGCTCAGCTTAGAGACCTCGGAGGAACTGCGGGACAAGTGCCCCCCTCCTTCATCTTCTAACGCAGCCTCTGATACAGTACCAGCAGATGTCGCCATGGCAGCAGCCTTAGAGAAAAAAAAAATATATGATAACTAAAAGCTATAAACAGTGGGTAAAGGTATATGTGTGTGAGAGAGCGTATGACTTACCTGAGTCTCTTCCTGCTGCTTTTTGAGCTGTTCCAGCATGGCCTTGAATTCCGCCTCTTTCTGCTGTGCCTCCTCAATTGTGGCTTGGTTCTGCTCCTCATAAGCCATGGCCACCACAGCCAAGATCAGATTTACCAGGTAGAATGAGCCCACAAAGATGACCAGCACAAAGAAGATCATGTAGGTCTTCCCCGCAGCTCGTAGAGTCTCACAGGAAACACAGAAATACCATAAATGAGAAGGAATCAGCAATTTACCATGCAAGATAAAGAATAAAATGAAATACCTAATGACAAAAATACAACTGAAATGCACCTTGGTGCACAGTTATTTAAAGTTTATGGATTTTTTTTTTTCTGTAGTGCTTTATTCTTTCAAAGGTATAGTATGTACTGGATATTGTGTGCTGGTGCTTCTACAATCAGCCGAAGACCTTCTCCAGGAAAACCTCCAAAGTGAAACAATGTCTTAGTCTGTACTCACATACACACGTGTGCGCGTGCACGCACGCACGCACGCACACACACACACACACACACACACACACACTACAGCACCATCTGGCCTATTTTGCCAAATAAGGTGAATCTGTCATGGCTGTAGCGGTGAAGGCCTACAGAGGCCTACAGAATACCAGTGCACAGTCATGGTAGTGTAATTTACCCTAACTGATCTTGGTGCACATACTGAATTTGCACATGCATTTGTGTCCCTAAAAGCATTAAAAAAAAAAATGCTGATTCATTCAGGCAGCCTGCTAATCTGATGACTAATATTTTTTTTATGATGGAGGAAAATTCCTCAGTGCTGCTTGTGGGAGAGGTAGTTACTGAGGACTGAAAGGCTTTAATAAATATAAGTCTGTTTAAGTCTTTACCAGCATGTAGAGATTTTCCCAGAAGTCTTGGGTCATGAGACGAAAGAGGGTGAGGAAAGCCCATCCGAAGCTGTCAAAGCTGGTGTAACCATAGTTGGGGTTCCTTCCAGCTTTCATACATGTAAAGCCCTCTGGACATCGTCTGAAAGAGGAACACACAGCGATACAAAAAAACATAATCTACAAAGTGAATGAAATGTGCCTCTCTGGCATCAACACAGGTGGGATAATATGCATCACTGGGATCCTGATTAACATCCTTATCTAAGATGCGACAGGATGAAAATAACCTTGAAAAACATCTTGTGTGCTTTTGTTGGTCTTGCTTTCATTTACGGTGTTAGAAGTATGACACTTTAATATTTTATGTGTTTCATATTCTAAGCATAGAATATGCATGCATATTAAACATATATATTCTAAGATTTTTTTTGAATGAGTCCACATGGCCTAAAGATCTATCAGATCAGAATAAGATGAGGGCTCATATGAAAATCACCTGGTGGTATCAAACTTCCAAATACCACATTAAGCCATATCTAAGCATCAAAGGTTCAATTGGCTGGAGCCTGACAAAAAGCTGATTTCACTGAGAATATGGGCATGAAACCACAGCCCAGTATATGTCAGTCAGCAGTATTCAGGAAGAGGTTCATCACCCTCCACAGTGTAGAGCACTACCGCAAAGAGAGAGCAAGAAAGCAACAGTCAAAATATACTGCAGAATTGTTGCCCAATGGAGCACCTATTGAAAAACACAAGGATACACCAACTTCTCAAAGAGGCATTTTTGAAGAGGTATACACAAAACTGACTGGGTCATCCAGGCAACAGGATCTGATGCTGAAATACCCTCAAACACCCACTGACCCCTTTTTAAATCTCTAATAATGCATTAAGATGTGTGAAGAAACAACAGCGATACGCGAGCTAGCTGCTGAAAACATAGCATAAATATAATATGGCATGGATATAGTAAGTGAAGTACTGGCTTACCCTGAGTCAGAACTATTTCCACATAGCAGAGCATCAAGCTGGCCAGGCAGGAAGTAGAAATTAGCTATTAAAAAAAGAGAGAGAGGAGTCACTTGCATTGGCCACTGGGGGGGCAAAATGTCTGTGTTACCCGATTAAGTCAGCGTTTCTGTTAATATTTCATCCCTTAGACATCACGACTAAGTCATAGAGTTTCTAATGCTGCAGACACATTCTCTAATATCCCAAACTATTCTAGCCATGCTCCAAAGTTTAATCAAATGTAAACACTCACAGGTATTCATGGAGTATTCAGTCCAGTCAAAAACCCTGCTGCCATTTGGCGGGTAAAGATCCGTCAGGTTGACCGGCCAGATCACACATTTATTCCGCAGGTTCCCCATGAACAGCTGCAGTCCAATCAGAGCGAAGACGCTGAGACAGAAGACGGTCAGAATCATCACATCCGACAGCTTCTTCACAGACTGGATCAGAGCACCCACAATGGTCTTCAGGCCTGTCAATTAACACACACACACACACACACACACACACACACACACACACACACACACACACACACACACACACACACGCACACACACATGCACAAATTCACATACATAAAGACAGGCAAACAAATGCACACCAGCATACACATTCAAATGCACACATACACACATATACAAAATAATACACCAATAAAAGGTCTGGCTTGTAGCACTTTTAAAGCACATAAGTTGGGTTTGGTGTTATAGCTGCAATTCTGAGCTTACTCAAATCATGCATAAAAAAAGTTAAATTCAGTAATGTATGAGCTAATTCTCTATTTAACCCTATGCTGTTCTTACATAAATCTAAACTTGGCAGCCATCAGAATGATTTCTTAAGTGTCTATAGCCAGCTCTGCCAAGCCTCAATACCAGAAATTGAAATTCAGTGTGTTGTGCCGTCCTTTACAGAAAAAAAACACAGTGCACAAGCATTGCTTCTTGTTGTCATTTCTGCATCAATGAAAGTGTAAGCCCAAACTCTGATTAATTATCCAGATAAATGCTAACCATGCAGTACGTTTCATTTAGTAACTGACCTATCACTTAATTTTGTATTAACAAATTTTAATTACATTTTATTATAGAGTGGAATAACAGTGACACAATTTAAAATTCAATTCAATTCAATTTCATTTATATAAAAAAAAAACATGCACAATAAATTCACATTTATTTTACTTTACTGAGCTTTTAAATGTTTGTTGTTTTTTTGTTTTTGTTTTTTTCAGGTATGTCTGAAAGGTTTTGCACATTGAAGCAAAAATACCAGAAAAATTTAAATTCCATAAAAATGTAATAACTTTTTGCAGCATTATCAAATTCCTAACTGATCCTGAACAGAACTCCAGATGTGATATATTTAGTGTAGAAACTGGAATTCTCTATTATCCAAAAATAAATAATGTAAGACCAATGCAATAATGGTACATGTAGTCCCATAAGGTAATAAAGAAGTGTAGACAGTGTGTCATGTAGGAATGTGTGGGCTTAATATCTCCAGTCACTGTCTGCAGGTACGGCTCTGCAGCTCAGGTGCAGAAGAACACATTGTCCTGCTTCTCCACTTCTCCTGTGAGGAGAAACCTTTTCTGTGTGCTAATTTTCCACCTCTTGACTTCCTCCTCTTCCTTTTTACATTTATTTTGATTATGCTATAGGCTACTGATACTTGATTTAAAATAATAAATGCTTTAATAAGAGGAAAAAATATAACATTAATGCAGGTTTTTGCATTTAAAATATTTAATAATTGATGAAATATGATTTAAAACACATGGCTGTGAAGGTATGGCCAAATTGACAGTATTATCTCACCACGGGTTAATTAAAGTTTACTGTATTAAAGTGGACCTTTTAAGATTGAAAACTGCATAAAAAAAGTCCCCAAAAACCTATTTTCTCAATCAGCTATTTTCTATGACTGATGACGTTTACATAAACACATTACATGTTGCAAATTTTTTTTCATTTGTCTGTATTAATCTCACTGGTGAAGCTCAGTTGCATCCATTAGGATTATCAACATTTGAA
Source organism: Archocentrus centrarchus (assembly GCF_007364275.1). Classification (NCBI taxonomy): domain Eukaryota; kingdom Metazoa; phylum Chordata; class Actinopteri; order Cichliformes; family Cichlidae; genus Archocentrus; species Archocentrus centrarchus. The sequence continues at coordinate 16,349,523 of NC_044350.1, forward strand.
TCTTGTTACAATTAGCAGGTAGTTTGCTCACGTTGCCAGACCAACCAAGTCTGACAAAACATCAACCACACAGGCCAGAGGAACCAGAGATGAAGTTCAGCAGAGCTTTGACTGCTAATGAATAATAACTAATGATGTTATTATTTATTATTCAGTGACATTAGTCAGTTATACCTAAAAAAGCAGAGCTCAATAAATGCTCAAGCTGCTTGATATCACCTAGCAGAAATAGAGTCAATCTTTTACTCAAAGTCTGTAATATTTGTATTGATATATCTGATGTTTTTTTTTAAATATAAAAACAGATATACCTAGAAACAGGCAACACAATAAAAGACATGATTCTGTACTTAATATAGTGAATAGTAACACCACACTTATTTTTCTGTAATAGACCATTAAAAGTAAACAGATAAAGACACGTTCAATTTTTACAGGCAAACACTACCCTCATATGGGATGTTTCCATTCGAAAGACACGTTTCTGTTTTTATAGATTCACATTACTTAAAGTCATGGTAAAAAGAAAGTACACCATCTTTCAATTCTAACATTTTAAGCATCAGGACATAAAAATAATCTGGTCCTTAGCAGGTCTTAATATAAACCTCAGATCACCGACAGCACATGACATATTACCCTGTGTCATTATTTATTTAACAAAAATTAAGCTAGGACGCAGAAGCAGTCTGTCAAAAACTAAGTACACCCTTAATGCTTCCACAGTAATTAAGCAGCAGCCAGGTGCTGCTCATCAAATGTACTTGTTTAATTGATCACTAGCAATTGTGAGCACCTCTATAAAAGTAGGAGTTTTGGCAGTTTTCAGGTCTGGAGCATTGCGGTGTCACACACAGCACAGTGCAAAGGAGACAAGATATCAACAATGATCTTTTGAGGACCAGCAATTGTTGCTGCCCATCAATCGGGGAAGGGTTACAAGGTCATTTCCAAGCAATGGGAAGTCCATAATTCTACAGTGCGAAAGATTATCCACAAGTGGAAAACATTCAAGACAACTACCAGTCTTCCCAGGGGTGGACATCCCAGTAAATTCACCTCAAGGTCAGACTGTGCAATGCTCAGGCCTCAGTTAGCATGTTAAATGTTAAAGTTAATGACTGTACAGTTAGAAAAAGTACAGATTGTTTGGAAGGGTTGCCTGGAGAAAGCTTATTCTCTCTAAAAAGAACATGGCAGCACAGCTTGGTTTGGCAAAGTTGTATCTGAACAACTCACAAGACTTGTGGAACAATGTCCTTCCGGCATGTGAGACCAAAGTGGAGATGTCTAGCCCTAATGCACAGGGCCACATTTGGCAAAAACCAAATACAGCATATCAGCACAAACACCTTATTCCAATTATGAAGCACGGTGGTGGATGGGTGATGATTTCACCTTGTTTTACAGCCACAGGACCTGGGCACTGTATACCAAAGTATTCTAGAGTCAAGCACATTTGTAAAGAAAAGCAGGCCAAAAATCCTCCACAACGAGGAAAGGATTACTTCAAGTTATCGTTGCTAAAAGTGGTTCAACAAGCTAATGAATCATAGGGTGTATTTTTGACACACTGCTTCTGCACTTTGGCTCAGTTTTTGTTAAATAAATAATGAACAAAAGTGAAATATGTCATGTGTTGTTGTTGATCTGATCTTGTATTTAAATAATTTTAAGACCTCTGAGGACCAGATTATTTTTTATTATGTCCTGATGTGTAAAACCTTAGAATTGAAAGACAGTCTACTTTCTAATAATAACTGTATACAATGTACATAATCAGAGCTAAAGAAATAAAAAGCTGATTCATTTGAACTATTTACTACTGTGGCACTAAAATGTAAATTATGATCAATCTGACAAAGGCAAACTGCCCCATGGAATTACTATTTCCTTTAACTTCATGTGCTCATCTATGGGAACATCCCTGAGTAACTTCCATTTATAATTAAACTGCATCCGACAAATCAAGTGAACACAGCAGCACAACAGATAACAGCACACATAATCAGGCTCAATCAAGGAAGCAGGAAGTGAAAAGGAGAAAGATAGGACAGGCGAGGAAGAGTACGTGCCTGTGAGGGGTGAAGTATGGTTGGAGGGGGTGGCAATGAGAGGTGTCATGCAGGTCATTTAAACGCCAAGGCTGAAGGAACTGACTATGTCAGCATCACTTGTCTAAAACGTGATGATGACCTTGCATTAGTTGAAGAACCTTTCCCATCCTGGGCATCTGTTTGCATCTCTCTCACAGTACTGAACCTTCAAGCTGGTTTAGCACAGCTAAGCGCTCATTTGAGGTTAAAATTATTGTAGTGTGTCTGTATATATGTGTGTTAAACACATATGCGCTTCGATGGAACCTATATAGTTGTCATAGAAGGAGTGCATGTAATGTACATGAAAATACAGAAATGTCATCTATTATTTGTTGCCAAGAAAAAAATTGTATGTGAAATATCCAGAATACAGTGCAAAAGTTTTAGGCACTACATAGAGCGCTCATGGAAAGTTTCTCGAGGTACTTGGAAGCTTGTTCTGAGTACCTTGGAGAACTTGTCACAGTTCTGTGGATTTAAGCTGTCTCACTAGCTTATGTCTGTTTATGCTTTTGAAATCAGGACTCCGTGCTGACCACACCATCTGCTGCAGGACTCTTTTGCCTTATTATCACAAAGGTTATTTGTAATGATTGGTTTTATATTTGGCATGACATTTCTTTGTCATGCCAAAGAATGGAAATGAAACCGAATGATATTGTGCTCCCTGATGGTGTTAGAATCAAAATATCTAAAGTGCCAGAAAATGTTTACGCATTATAACATTTACTGATATTTTCTCTTTCACTCCCAGGATGGATGAAGATCTTCAAATAAGAAAAAAAAAAAAAAAAACATATCCAGATCCTGAATAAAGTAACTGCGTTAATTTTTTAAAAAATTAAATTACATAAGAATTAAACTAAATTTAAAAAAAGAATAGCCCTTTAAAACCAAACTTGTAATAGCATGTGTTTCAAAGCTTCATGCAGTTATCAAATTAGGCTTGGCAGTCTTAGAGAGCGAAATAGTTAAAAAATAAATAAATAACAGGGCGGCAACATCACTGACAGAGAGAATTTAGATCAAAGAATGAAATAAAACTGAACCTCATTGATATGACAGTTGATGATGAGCAAATTATCAATATTTAGTTTGTTAATTTAACCACTTACAGCAACATACAGATTTCATTTGGAAGTAATATTAAACACAAAGTTTGGGACATTCATTTCTGCTTGCACATGTTAATGCACTGATGCACGTGGGAGTGCGGGTAGACTGCTAAGCCTATCAAAAATGTATTGCTACCATTTTTGATTATAATAAAATAAAAGTTAAACAAGGAAAGGAAATAATTCAGTATCATTATCTTATTTAAAAGTAAAGAAAATGACTCAAGTTAAAGAAACAAAGAGAGCTAAGTGATAAGCTCAGCCTTAGTGTTTAAATGGGAGTCTCACCTGGAATGACAGAAATTGTTTTCAGTGCTCGGAGAACCCTGAACGTTCTCAGCGCCGAGACATTCCCAAGGTCCACAAACTCTGTTATATATCTGTAACAAGGTAGGATGACACACAGAACAGAACCCCATGACACACAACACACACGATAACTACACGCACGCACGTATGCGCAAGAACACGACACCAGCACCACCACCGAAGACCAGGAGGGACACCAAGGTGAGAGCAAGAACACCTGTTCAACCAGGGGGAAGAGAACGAAGAAGGAAGAGGAGAGGAGAGGAGAGGGACTGAAACAAAACCACACCTAACATCAACCCCGTGGCTCGCCCACCCGCAGACACAAACACCTGGACTCTCTTACCTGGGATAACTGAAATTGTTTTCAAAGCCCTCAAAACCCTGAAGGTACGGAGAGCTGACACATTGCCTAGGTTTACAAACTCTGTTATATACCTGCAAGGTGGATCAGATACAGTTACTCAGCAGCCATGCCGACCAGGGGAAAGAAAGAAGAGGTTAATACAAAATATGTGAATAAGCATTATCAACACGGTGTGATAGACTGATGTGTACTGGCAGAGTGTTTCATTAAAAAAAAAAAAATCAACATAAATTCCACCACAAATCATTAAAATCAAGTTCCTATGAATAAACTGATAAACAGCTTTCATCCTCTCAAAATAACTAACCCCTGCTGCCCTTAAATCGCACATGCACGAGTCAGCGTACTCTTAATCCAGCAAACAAGGAAAAGGGAAACAAATCCACAATCTATATCCACAGCAGAGATTCCATGAAACAAAATACTGGCACTGGAATACGTTTTGATGAGAAACATGGCAGTGTGTAAAATGTGACTAAAAATACAGTGCAATGAAGCTCAAATCATTCCAAGTTTTTAAGTGTATTTAACTGAAAGTACTACAAAGAAAACATATCATACAGTGAATAAACGGTTAGTGTGAAACGATGCCAGACATACATATCCAAAAAAGTTGGGACAGGAGCAAGAAAGAAAAAAGTTTTCTAATGGTTACAAAAATACTACATCTATTTAGATTAACTGATGACATGACTGGATCTTTAAAAAACATTTTTATCTAAAGCAAAACATATAAACACTATCAGAATTTAGGAAATTTAGCACTGATGCCTTGTCTTCCAGGCTCAAGAACAGAGAGGACATCCAGTTTGTTGTCAAAAGCCAGCATTTGTGATGGTATGGGGGATTAATGTGCTTGGCCTAGATGAATTCTGATGCTGGTCTGTGATGCTATCATTAATGCTGAACCATGCATACAAGCTTTAGAGCAACATATGGTGCCATACAGACAATACTAAACTATGTTCTAAACATACTGTATTACAACAGCATAACTCCATAGTAAAAAAAAAAATGCAAAATTTGCTTCACTTAATAAAATAAATAGAATATCACATAAAGAAGGATCTTAGTTAAATAGAAAATGCAAACAAGTTCAATAAATGAAAATCTAAATATGATAAAATACGGAGCTTATTTCTAAACTGAATGCAGGTGTTGTGATATGAGGTATGAGAAGCACAACATGCTCAGTTCCAAGAAACTTACATACTGTAAAAAAATAAAAAATGATTCAACACACTAGTAAACATGCTAATGTCCCAACTTTTTAGAAGTGTGTTGCTGGCATCAACAGGGTGTCAACACTGTAAGCAAGTTTAATTTAAGACGTTTTAGGTCCTTTACAATCCTGCTTTAAATTCCATTTTGAGACCAAACTTGTGATGGAAATACAAATCAAAAGAGAAAAAAAACTCTTTACAAGTAAATGCATTAATGTTAGTTGAAAATGAAAAGTAAGGTAAAAATTAAGGTAACTGGTTGGCTTAAAGAAAAGACCACTGCCCTACTATGCTGATTAATATCTCATCAATAACAGATTGTCCCAGGTTTCAAACACATTCAAACACTGCCCAGGTTATTTTATAAGTATTTCAAGTCTCCAATGTTAACCAAAATGAGTGGTTGTTATTAACCAAAGGGTTAGTTGAACTATTAAACATAGCCACTGTTTTATTTAGAACCCATCCCAACTGAATTTAAGACAACTGAATCTTTTAAAAGGCCTTATAATAGATAATGTGCTTTTAAGAACTTTCAGTTCGATATGAGTCACAGTTGTTGACCTGCATAAACATGGAGAGAACATGCAAACTACACACAGAAGTGCTCTTACCGGGTTTTAACCCAGGACCCTCTTGCTGTGAGAACACTGTGTTTACCACTGATCCACCGTGCTGCCTTGTTGTTGTCTTACAATTACTATCTCGAGATGAATGAACCTCTTCTGAAAGCTTCTTTCTCTTTAATTACTATGATGGTATGTTTGCTGATCATGTTGAAATCTTTATGGTTTCTTGCTTTACAGTAAGTGTGGCGTATTTGAACACAGTCATTCCGAGTGCAAGTGATCCATTTATTATCCATTTATATTCATTTCTTTTATTACAAACAGCAAATAATTTATGTACTTACGCCATTGAAATGACCATGAAGTCCAGCCAGTTCCAAGGGTCTCTGAGAAAGGTGAACCCATCAATAACAAAACCTCGGGCAACAATTTTTGTGAGTGACTCAAATGTATAGATACCGGTGAAGGTATACCTTTCAAAAAAAGAGGAGAGGACAAAAAAAGGTGAGAAGAATATCAAATAAGAATATGATTGCTGAGGAGAAGTGTGGAGGTGGACTTACTCTACTTGTTTGGACCACTCCGGGGGATCACTGAATGTCATGAATATGCAGTTGGTCAAAATCGTACACATGATGATCATGCTGAATAGCGTGAGAACAGAGAAGTTAAGGAAAGATTCTTTATATATTTAGTCTACAGCACCTCAGACACTGAAATACTGAAATACAACTTTAATATTAAAGACAAATTTAAAGAAGAGGAAACACTAGGAAGATTTAGTGCTTATAGCTTAGTAGATTAACTTACATTTAACTGGCCACTTCAGCAATAGGCAGAAACAATTTTTCATTCACTATAAGATAAACAAATAAAATCACTTGAAAGGATATGAATGTATCAAAATTTTTATAGCTATTCGCCTAAGTAGATTAAAAGGGCTTAAGATGTACAAGGAGGGCGTGGCACTGAAGCGGAAGAGTGTTTTCCCCTTGTTTAGGACTATAAACGTCTGGAAAAGAGAGAGACAGAGATAGCAGACAGACAAAAGGTACAATTACCTGTATGTCACATATCATTCAGTAAACAGTCTGAAAACCTTCATGTAATTAGAACATGAATACACCTACTGAGCTAACCTCTGACCACATTGGTTTCTTCTGTACCTACCAGGCTGAGTGTAACAATCGAGTTTATACTGTACTTTTTACAGGGTATTTTGATCAGACTGAGATCAGACTGTTCACTGGGTTGTAACTTTACCCATTTTGAAATAATTACCCTGCAGTGAGTTAAGCAGAAAGGATAAATACTGTGTAGTAAAAAGAGAAAGACAGTGATAGTGAGCAGCAGCAAGAGTCTCAACTGACATTGGTGACCAGTCACCCAAGACTCAGCGTTACAGTTCTGTCCTTCTTGCATCAGACTGGGACTTTGTCCTGGCCAGCTTCTCCCCATGATAAAAGCTGTAAGCTGCCTCAGAATCAGCAGACAGGCGCATGGGAAACTCTCCCCTTTTCGTGGCCAAATGACTGTCTTCGTCCCAAGTTTAAAGCTCTTACTGGAAGGGAACCGCAAATGCTGTCATCGATCAGGGTATATCTGCTGACTCTAGGCTCTCAACAACCACTCTGATCCCCACCCATAAGCAGCACTGGGCCAAGTGGGGCTGGGCACTGGGGTGAGACAGCATTGTGTGTTTGTTTGTGGAGGTTTGTGGACAATTGAGCCCAATACTGGGCAAAACTATGTGGGGTCAGAGTGAGAAGAATGATTTACAAACACTGGGATACTGTGCATTCATAACCACTGCTGCTGCCAGCACGGTATCTACACGCAGTGCAGTTTAGAGATGGTTCACTGACAATTTACAAATGTGTTGTTTGGATGTGAGGGAGTTATGAATGTGTGCAGTGCTTGGATATTTTTCCTTGTTCACGACAACCCCTTCTGTGTATTTGTGACACCGCTAACAATATCAGCTGCCACTACATCGAGAAAACAGATCATGTTCTTTGTTAAACCCTCACTGAAGAACAGTGATGGCATTTGCTTATATCAAAAACTAATCATTTCTATCACAGTGAGCTTGCATCCATAAAATGATATGGATGCATAGGAAGAAGAAGAAGGAGGAGAATCACTGCGCTTGTATAGCGAAAACATTAATGATAGATGCATTTGATCTCATATGACAAATACACATGCCATGCGTCTGTGATTTACACCATGGGAATAGAAACGAGTAGGCGACCCAAAGCCTCCTGAGTCAAGTGGTGTCCAGAAATCTAATTAAATCAAAAATAGCTTCCTTAGTCTGGCTAAAGACAAAATGTATCCTCTGGATCAGACAACTCCTTTCTCTCCCCCTCCCTTCCCCTTTCCTGCTCCTTTTTGCCCATAAATCATACCCACAACTTAAAATATCCTCTCACAGTTTTTTTTTCTGGAGAAACAAAGAATTATCTACTTAATGAGCACAATAAAAACAGGAAAACAAAGGCTCCAAAGTCTTGTCCAAAGGGTAAATCTCTCCCAGAGGTCAAGTGAAGGTTTTTGCTGACCAGGCAGATACAGCATTGAGATGGAAGGACAGGAATATCTTGTTAGCAGTTTACATATGCCCAGTGTGCATAACTATGATAGGTTAATCAATGCGAAGGATATTGGCATAGATAAGTCATGTGGCTTTTAAAAAACCTCTGAGTCATAGATTGTATATTATAGAGAACACTTCTTCTTTGTCCTTAGTGAGTTTGAGTTCAGTGTACAGTACACTGTGCAAAAGTCTTCAGCCATCCTTTTTGCTAGGAAAATGGTAAATAGGTGCAGCAGTTTACTGAAACATGTGCAAACATGAATGGAAACACAGGATACAAGGCAGAGTTTGCACAATTAGCCAAGCTTTCTTGTCATTTCTTTAAGTGGTCTTCAGGAATAGTTCTCCAGGCTTCTTGAAGAACATTCAAAGCTCTTCTTTGGATGTTGGCTGCCTTTTGTTCTGTTCTCTGTCAAAATGATGCCACACTGCATCAATAATGGTGAGATCCAGGCTCTGGGGTGGCCAATCCATGACTGATAGTGTTTCACTGTGGTTTTTTTACTATCCAGGTATGCTTTTACTGCATGCGCAACGTGTTTGGGATCATTTTCATGCAGTTAAATGTAGCATGAATGAGTAAAACCAAAAAAATCTTTTCTGTGTTTATCACTCCATCAGTTTTGATAAGATGCCCCAAACCACTGGCTGAAATGCAGCCCAAATCATGACAGAGCCTTCACTATGATTTACAGATGGCTGTAGGCACTCACTGTTGTACCCCTCTCCTGACCTCCTCTGTACATATTGACGATTTGAACGAAAACTGTCTAATAATTTGGAATACCTCAGCCTTTTCTCCCTGTTTCCCTCGATTAAGAACAACCTCTTGACAAGTCACCTTTCCACTGAGGCCATTTCTGATGAGGCTTCGTGAACTGATTAACAGATGAATCCACTGAAGGGTCAGACACATCTCTCAGGTCCTGTGTTAGGTTTTTGCAGGATTTTTTTTTCCCCCTCTTTCTTAAGGATATGACTTTCAGACACTGTTAAATTGTAAACGGACTGGTTGTATAGCGCTTTTCTACTCCACATGAGAACTCAAAGCAGTTTATACTGCATGTCTCATTCACACACACATTCATAGAAGAAATTCCTACATCTAAGTGCTTTCTATCTAACATTCACACGTCGATGAATGCAATGGGAGCAACTGGGGGTTCAGTATCGTGCCCAAGGATGCTTTGGCATGCAGACTGGAGCAGCCAGGGATCGACACATCAACCTTCCATTTAGTAGATGACCTGCTCTCCTGAGCCACAACCACCCCAAATCTCTTCATCTGCTGTGGATAGTTTTTAGGCCTGATACGTCTTCTTCTGCCCAGTTTCCTCAAAAATAATTTTTTTTTTCCTCAAAAGTTTTTAAGGATATGCTGCACATCAGGCTGAGATATGCAAAGTTTTTGGCTAATACCTCTTTGGGAATCAACTTGGTGGTGCAAAAAAGAAACTATTTTCTCTCTGTCAAATTGTGTTATCTTTGGCATTTTTCAAATTTTGCATTCAACTGAAGAAATGGGAACAAATTATGTGGGGTTTTTTGGCAGCCTGCTAGTAGCAAAGTGCCTAAAGATACAATTTAAAATTCATCCTTTAAGTGGCTTAACAGACAAAAAATATTCCTCTGTAAATGGTCAGGTACAAGGACTGGACAGAAAATGAGTGAAAAACTTTGACAGACATTCAGAAAGCTGGAGAACTATTGCTCAAGACCACTTTAAAGAAATTAAAAGAAGGTCGGGCTCCTTGGAAGCAACATATGAAGAAATGAGGGATGACTTAAGACTTTTGTACAGTACTCTAGGTCATCCTACATCTGGAAATGCAGAAATTTTCATATAGACTCAGTTGTAAAGAGTTTTCAATTACTTGATGAACTGCTGATCAGCCTGGAGACAGAAAAATCTGTTGACACAAACTTGGCATGATTACTACAAGGTATGCAAATGTCAGGCAATTTCCTTAATTGATCATATAATCAATGGATCACTGAACCTTAAAAATACTGAATGAATATATTTTATTTACTGAAAATGTCATTGTTATGGGCTATTTTTGCACATCCTAACTCATAATCTAAATATAGAAATAAATGTCTTGAATTTTAACTTTAAAAAGATGAAACAGAATATTTATCATTTAGAATATCTACAGCTTTACTAGACGACACATGATGAGAAACAATGAGCACAAAAACAAGACCGAACAACTTTTGTGTCAAAAAAAGGCCGTTCTTGATAGTGTGCTTAATCTAATTCCATTCGAGAATGCAAGCAAACGTTTGTGGTCAGACATAAATTATAGGAATATTTTGTTAACTAGAATTCACTGTAGATAAAACAAGTCAGTTTTTAAAGGAATTACACTAAATGGAAGGGACAGCATGAGAGAAAGGAACTGCAGTAAACTAGACAAGAGACGTACATGTAAAGCATGTCATTTCTGTAAGCAGTAATTATCCTAAATTCAACTAATGAAATCACCAGCTCACTGCCCGATGTAAACAGCATACCTTTGACTGTTTAAATTCTTCAAAGTGCTTAACTCACATATTAATTTTCCCTGGTTTAATTAATTTCCTGAGCAAACTCTGTAAAGTAGGACCACAGCCGGTGAACCAGTTCATCATTATGAAATTAATGTTTCGGACTTCACAAGACATTCCAGGGGGATGAAAATATTTAACATGTAGTGAATGAGTGGTTGAACTGCATCTCTTCAAATGGATAAACATACAATCAAATAGAGTGGCTACAGTAGATAAGCACCAAACAAATGACTGTGCGGCACATAATGAATACTGCAGTCATTCACACAAAGTGCACGAAGGTATAGTACATACACTTATCACAATAGCACTGATCTATATTGCTAACAACAAATGAATATTCACATGTTTAAATGCACGACTCCGCAGATCAGGGTTCATTCTACAAAGCTGTGGAAATGATCATAACAATCATATGATGATGTATGAAATGATCATAACAATAAAGCACATGCAGGGATCAAGAGACAGAATGCAGCTACAAGGACAGTCTATGTGCAGATGTGTTTGCGTCTGCGTGGAGCAGAGACATGGTGGGGACTTGCAGAGGTACAGGACAGAAGCAAAGGGAGCCAAAGAGAGACAGATAAGAGGACGGAGGTGGAGTGATGCAGAACAGAAAGCCAAAGAGCTGCAGAGATGAGAGAGCCAAACCTGAGATGGATGGGTAGATGGAGGGAGGAGGAGGAGGTGGAGGAGGAATGGGTAGGCATGCAGCAGAGAGACAAAACTTAGAGATGAGAAGAGGAGGACAGAGAAAAAGAGAAAGCTCAATGAAATCTAAACAGGGAAATAATAGTAAGTCACAGGAAAGAGGTGGTGTATTTCTCTTAATTATCCCAGGGCTCCACTCTGACACAGACTAGTCTACTTATTCTTGAAAGTGACAGTAATTAAGCCTTTGTAATCAGCACACATATTTTATATTTTTGAGTATCTTAACTGTACTGTAAAGTGCTATGAGATTATTTATGTTATGATTTGGTCCAGCTTCCCAGCTGAGAACAGTCAAAAGTAATATCTGTCATAATAAAGGCACGCCCTCACTTGAACTTGAGTCCAATCTGTGGAGAGTACGTGGTGTGGGCTGAGTCTATCTTAAAAAGTGAAAATATTTTTTTATTTTGTGAGACGTTGATGCTTTATAGTAAAACAGCGCTGATCTCATGAGAAATTTCAATTAATTACTAAGTGTCAGCAAATATAGCTTATTTGCGTCTGTTTAAACTCAGTGACTAAATATAAATATGAATAAATCTGAATGACTCAAAGCTTATTTACCTGCACATAATAGCGTATCAAAAAACTGCGTCATCACACTTCCTTACCCGTATGCTGTGCTGCAAAAAAACAAACACTTTCCACCCCTTACCCTACCTTCCTGCTTAATACCAACCTGGCTAGCAGTGAAAGCACACACACACACACACACACACACACACACACACACACACACACACACACACACACACACACACACACACACACACACACCCCACTCCATCCTTTCCTCACTCAGCTCAGAACAGGAGGATGCTGTGTCATCAGAGACTGAGGACTCAGACAGAGCACTAAAGCCTGGGCTTCGTTCTAATTTACTACACCCTGAAAGAAAAAAAAGAAGAAAAAAAAACGCCAGAGAGAGGAGGCAGTGGAAGGGAGAGGAGAACAGAGAGTAACAGAGATAGACAAACACACTGACAGAAAGGATGGGATAGGGATATAATGTAATGGTGTGTACAGTGCTACATGCTGAGTTTCAGAAGCCACTGCTGGTTTAGCTGTGAGCTCCCCTTGTGCACACACTAGCAGTTGCTGCCCTGCACAAGCCTGTGCAGAAGTGACTAGTCAAGTGGATGCTGCTAGAAAAAGACAGTCACAAAAATGTAACATTCAAGAAGCACATCAAGCTTTTGAACAAAACTAGCACTTCTTTTTGTCCATGCAGTACTGTCTAAAAGCTCATCTAATCAACTGTATATCCATTTGTGATGAAATTCGCCAACTATAAGTAAAAACACATGCGTGCATGTGCACAGGACCAGCTAAAGCACTCGCATGCCCGCCATCCATCCCATCCTGCTTTTCCTGTGTGACTCCAGCAGCTTTAACATAACCTAATCTCATCAGACATTTGAAAAGCCCAGGCAGTCCTTCCCTCATCACAGGGGAAAATAAGAACTGCAACACTGCATTTCTCTTCCTCGCCACTGCCGCCCTCTTCCTCTCTTTTATGCATGAGTGCTGTGATCAGGTTTCCTGCAGCTGATGGTAACACACACAAACACACACAAACACACATATATGCGCTCAGACACACTCATTGACATACAGTGCGATTGGATGACTGTGGGTCGAGTAGAGGAGACGAGCGGCCTACAGTAGGTGAGGACACAAACAGAGGGAGAGGAGGAATGGATGTTAACTAACTAGAGTAACTTCCTTGGTTATGACTAAAGATAAATACATGAGTGGGTTATGAAAATCGTTGATACGAAAGCTAGAAAGATGGTGTGGGGTTGCTGATTTGCCACATAAATAGCTGCGGTGAGGGAAGCACATCATGACTGAGCAAAACAAAGAGAAATCAGAACCTCTATTGATATGTTCAAAAACACACATGGTATTAGTGAACACAAAGATGGATGGTAGTGTAAAAGCTCAGCGCTCACACCTTTTTCTTTTGTAATTTAATGTAAATGCGTTCTTCAGCCATGCAGCATAGTCACAGCTGCACCAACAGAGCTGCTCAGAGGACAGCAAACTAAGGACTGTGGCTGTAAGTTTCCAGTGAAGCATTTTTAAATTTCTAAGAGATCTAACTTAGCATAAGCATGCTGACACAACATGAAAGTGCATGTGCAGCCAGTATATATTATTATTATGTTGGCTTTTGTACCAACTGAAGAAGCATTAGACTATAAAACTGTGACCTCTGGCATGAAATTCTGATCAAAAACCATGTGGAAATGCCGTGCGTTTTGTGAATGGATATATAACCCTGTATACAGATAACGTAGATGTTATCATATTTCACACCTTTTGCCAGTAAAAAGAATCCTTTCAATATACACTGTCAAGATTCTGACTAGGGTTGATCATTATTAAACTAAACTGTTTAAAGAAAAATCTGCAGTAAGATTGTTTCATTATTTAGAAAGCTGAATATTCCAACTGATTTTTTGTTTTGTTTTGTTTTGTTTTTAGCAAACAGCAGACTGAACTTATAAGTCAACACAAGCTTATAAATTGTAGGGCCACGGAAATAATGTGTGTACCAAAATTTTAATCATATGCTTAAGAAAACAAATAGCATCATTTCTTTTCCCTGTACTGCAAATTCAGCAAAATCTGGGGAATCTACTCACTATGTCATGTCCACAACAACATCTTTAGTAAAAAAAAAAAACCCACTTAAATTGCCAAATCCCCACGCTTTAATTGAACCCTAACTCCTCGTTTTATATATATATAAAACTTAAAAAACATGAAAATATGTATATAAATTACCCTAAATGTTGTTTTATTGTTATACCATGTCTTTTTTATGTATCATTTTGTCATAGACGTAGGCAGCCCCTGTACACACACCATCACATGACAGTAGACCTGATAATGAAAATTTTACTTTCCAGAAGAAAGTGAGGGGGTGTAAAGAAGAATGCAATGGACAATAAGCAAAATTGGGAAGGATAATAAGACAAGAGTGGAAACCCCTCCTGTGGCCACCACTGAACCAGAGCTTTGGATCAATAGATCACAAAAGGCACATGTACTTGATAGTTCCATCCACCCTACGAGGCAGTGCTGCTCGCTGAGATTGCAAGTCTTGCTGACTGGGCTTCTGGCTTCTACAGAGGCCACAGATTCTCTTACACATTATCCCTGCTACCACACTGGAGACTGGCTACTCCACACCTATACACAGCTGAAAGTACTACAGCACACTCCTGCCTATTTCACTCCACTTCCTGTCCTCTTCTGCCATCTTCTGCCTTCCACTACTCATTCCTCATTTGGTAGTGCGGAGCTACAGGGATTGCAGAGACTTGACTCTAATTGATAAGAAATACATCATTTGGAGTGGAAATATTAGCTTGTTTTTTTCTGTCACCTGCACTTACATCACAATAATTCTGTCCTTGGGTATGGAAATTATTTGATTATGTGGTTTTGAGGGGGGAAATTACCATAACAGTGCTTTTGAAGGAACACTGATACAACTTTCGACTTTTTTTGGCTTATCTGTTTTTAATTCCATAAATGTCCAGTCAAAAACAAAATTCATAAATGGAGAGAAAGGAATTCACATGTTGCTAGAAACCGCACACATAGGGTGCAATTATAGCAAAATGTGTGCGCAGCTGCACTGATAAACGCTATCCAGTTAGACAATTTGTTCTCCTCTGCCATCTCAACAGAGCACTTGTTATATAGGAGTTTGCGTTGCCGTAAGAGAATTCACAGTAGCACTGAAACATGAAGGCAAATTTGTCATCCCCTCCAGCTGTTACATCATCTTTATTATGCATTAACACACATTATTAATCAATGCTGCAGAAACCTTAGATTAACCACTGCCCAAGAACTGCATTCCACAGCAGCCCTGCAGTGTTGCACGAGTTGAGCTGGTCCTCAGCTATGCTTTCATTGTACAAGTGTAATAATAATTTTAAAGAAAAACTCATAGGCTTTTTATAATCTCAATATGCACCCAAATAATGCTGAAACTGCCTCTAAGCCACAGTACCATGACTAAAAGTACTCAAAAAAGCTTTTGATTGCCTCAAGGTCATTTTTTCCTATCATGTTATCACTACATGTTAAGTTCATTTCTGCTTGAACTGATATGAAAAATTACCTAGTTGTATCATGTGTTACGTTTACAGTAACAGCAGTTTGACTTGAGAGAATGCCAATCAGGGCAGGAAAACAGTTAAATACTATTCAGGGAATTCAAGGAAATCTGAATCTTTAAACTAGATTTATCAAATGTAGTGTTTACCTGGTAAGTAAGGGACATTTGTTTAGTGGAGTAAGACAACTGTGTAACAACTCACTTTCTTATTCATATAGAATGGGTCCAAATCCTCCAGTGGTGTGGCCGCCATTCCATCAGGAATGTCGCCATAGATGAAGGGCAGGCTCTTCCCAGCCTCCAGGTCACTGTTGGGCTTGGGTTCATTGTCGTCAGATGTGTCGCGGTGACTGCTGTCTGATCTTGGCTTGGGTGGCTTCTTGTTCTTCTCTTCTTTGATGCGTTTCTCAATATTTTCGAGTGTCTCCGGGGTGAATTTCTTGAAGCTGTCAGGTCCTGGGGGTGCAAGAAGGGGTGCAGCCATGTTTTCATCCTGCAGCTATTTCCTCTTTATTTGTTTTCCATCCCAGACATCCAGCTCTGATAGGGAGAGAGCAACAGAGAGCGATAAAGGGTGGAACAGTGAGGATAGATACTCAACAAAGAGAGAAAGAGGGTTAAAAGAAATAAAAGTGAAATAAAAAAGTGCAAGCATCTAACCATCAGCTGTAATGACTGAAGCACACAGCCTCTGTACCCAGCACAGAGACAGCATTGAATTCCCTTTTGCTCTCACCTCTGTGACCCCAGCTTCACATAACAAGGAGATGTGTCAAGTTTTCTCTTCTTGTGTTAGCCTCTCTCTTCAAAATATCCAACATGAAATTTTGCATTTATTTTATGTTTTATTTGTATCTATATGCCATGCAGCATTTAGAGTGACAGTTTCCCATGAAGTCCCACAGTGTTTAAAGTGGCAAAGAATAAAATGACACCCCATAAAGTGAATGTGGGAGCTCTCACTAGAACAGACATCCAAGTCTGCAGCACTGTATAATGCAGCTTTCAGCTATGGAAATTATATGGCTAGATATGGAAACACTGAGCTGTAGTGGAGTTCAAATAGCTCCTGCTGCTGATAGAAATGGTAAGTGCACTCAGGCTAATACAACCCTATTCAGTACAAAACAGACAAGCCAGAGAGCCCCAGACATTTCTCATTTGAGTAAAGTCCGGTAAGAGAACACGCTAACCAAGGGAACTTAATAAACTTAATGTGACTGAGATCTGTTGGGATGGGTGGGGTTTATCACATGCTAATAATTCAAATGTTTACTGTGAGTAAACAGCATACTGAGTTGGCTTTAAAATATGTTTGCTTTGGCCATAAATGATTGTTTTGCTGTTTTTGTTTTTCTGTGTGATAAATCCACCTTCCCCTTATAGCACTTAAGAAAAAAGCTTTACAAATGGCACACTGCCTGGTATCTGACATCCTACAATACTGATTACAATAATGACTCTATACAGGATAATTTATTAATAAACTCCTGAACTGTTTCACACAATAATTTATAAATTATTATAGGACTTGGTCAAAATTATTCAGCCTCTGAGGTAAGATTGTAATACCATTATCAACTGTCTTCATGCTCCTTGAATAGATTTCAGTCCCCAGATGGCTGTGCATGCTGTTTGACACACCATATTAAACAATCAAGTCAAAGTTCAGGTGACCAAAAATTTAGACAGTGTGCAAAACATTCAATGAAACAACGGCAAGGTTACAGACCTGGATATAAAAAAAAACACACACACACACTCAAAAACAATCCACAGGCAAAAAGAGATCCAGCAGCCCAGTATCTCAGAATCTTGGAGAAAAAATGAGGGGAAAGTCCGATTCAAGTAACCCAGCCACGGTACAACCTCCAAGTCTCCTTCCGCCAATGCTACATCAATTGATCAGTCAAGGTGATTGAAACCAGGATGCAATAGCATGACCAGCAGTCCACGTGTACTTTGCAGGTAACGCTGGGACAATTTAAAAAAGAAAAAAAGAAAATCAGGCAGTAAAACTGCTCGAAATTTTTTACAGATGTCGTTTTATGCTTTCCACAAATAACTGAGTCATATAAAAAGAAAAAAAAATGTTTAAGTGCGAAAATGTGGCCCTTTTTTTTTTTCTTTAATTAAAAGCACCGCTCAGGTCACTGTTACATGATTTACAGTGAATGCTGCCGCATACAGCCGGCACGAAAGCCTGCAGCGCCAACCTGCTCTCGGTTTGGTTAAAATCCGCTGAAACTGAAAATAAGACAGAGAAGACTAAAAACTCCGGCAGCCTCAATTGCCTCTCAATGTAAAGTGCTGTGACGCTGCGCCCTCTGCGCAGTGGAAAGGCACCCAGAAGCACCGCGGCCGCACTCCCGAAAAATACAAGGAAAGAAAAGCAAAAACTTTGATTGCTCACTCTGATGATAACCATCCGATGAAGCTACCAGGACACCGCGGAGACAAGTGTGCTCGCGAGCTGGAGGTGTACAGGGAGCTTGCATCAGAGTCACGTGGGTCGGACAGAACTTCATCCTTCATTACCTGCGGTGATGTCTCTAAATGCCATCTCAGTTCAAATCCACAGCGTCAGTGAGAATAGGTGGGCAAAGGGAAACATTGCTGAGAAAATATATGGGCTGGCAAATATTAAAGGGGCCTCAACCCCCCCCCACCCCCAAACATATACGGGGAGGTGCCACATTCTACATAACAGAGCTGAGTCTATTTCAGGTAGGCCCAAAGTTATGACTTCCTGAGTGGAAATTTGATGAGTTGATAATTCATTTTAACCCGTTTTTCCTCGGGGAACAGACAAGAAATGAGAAACAGAAATTCTAGAGCTCTTCCCTTTAGGCTGTTGTGCGGTAAAGCTGAACACTGATCAACCACACATCTTCCTATTTCTTTATTTCTTCTTATTTTCCCAATTATATCGTATCCCTTATCATATGTCACTTGCTGACACTCATATGTAGGCTGTGCGGTCCAGAGTAAAGTCCACTGTTGTATACTGAGGCGCGCCGTTGTTCTATAGGGCCATAGCCTAAAATACTGCAGTGTGGTTTACTGCTGCTATATGGGCTCTAACTCCTAGTAGGTCAGTTAAATGCACAAGCTATATCCTGACGACTCATCCCTGGCATACGAAGTCAGCACAACCCAGTTTCACCCCACAGAAAGTGAAATTGGGCTATTTACAGATAATAAGAGAAACTAAACTGGCCTTGATGTTACAGCTTGGCTACCGCACCCGTATGCCCAGACCACAGAGATCTATAGACTCCTTATGATGCAGGTTTACAGAGTAACAACACCATGGGAAATACTGCACGAAAAGACCAGAAAAGGGTGCCGCGGTCCCTTTAGAGGACTGCCAAACTAAAGACGCACCTACCTCTTCGTGCAATACAGTCTCCAAAGAGATTGCAAGGGAGGGAGGTGGGGAGTGCACAGAGGTGGAGTGTGGGGGCGGCGGGGGGGTAAAACTATCAGTTAGCCTACAAAATAATGGTAGAAAGCCAGAAATACCGGGGGAAACGATTTTGCCAGGGGCTCATTATTCGTGTAGCCATTGGGAGCGTACACGATAGTTACTGTCGCCACTGACAGAAGTTTTACATGATCTCACTTACATGCGTACACTATGTTTCACATCCCGACACATTGAAATGTCATAGCCTATCATCCAGCGGCGAGCCAACTCCCTTAATAACGTCCCGGTTTCCCCTTTTTCCATCACGTCGTATTTCCAATGGCTGTTTTTTCTTTTTAGAAATCACATCTTTCCTACTTCTGACTGCCGCTTCGCATACATATTAGTCCATGTACTGGCAAGGAGCCCTCCACAGACGCTGGGAAAAGATGCTGAGAGAGGGACCGCTCTGCGGCACTGGGATGCAGTCAGTCGACAAAGTAAGACTGTGATCCATCCCATGACGTGAAATACCAGACAAAGCAGAAAACATATTGTCTACTTACTTTTTCTCGCATTAACAGGAATCCAGACAGCTGTCACTGAACTGCAGATGTAGGAAAGAGCCGGGAGTAAATGCGGCTGTCGCCATATTGTTGCTGCTATCTTCCTTCCCAGTGCGTGCGGCTACCCTGCATAATTGATGACTCTCAGCAAATTGTTGGGGAGTGTCGGTAAATGCCTTTAGTTTCAATAACGGACAAGAGACCGCAGCATTGTAAGGATTTATAAAAAAAAAAAAAAAAACTGTACACTGTTTATGTAACAGCAGTCATTCATGTTCTGGTTGGGAATGATAAGCAGTTGGGAATATTTATGTTCATTTTTAATTCTTACAAAAAACAAATCAGATCAATGACAAATAATTTGTTTTATATTATTTTTAAAATTAGACCTGGAAGTGTACAATATACATTTAACACAATTGGTCTAGAGAAATAAGTTTAACATAAAATTTGTGACACCTTCTGTCATAACTATCCAGATAACAAACCAGAAAAGCAATTTTGTATGTTCATTTCTGGAAAAAGGACAGTGTTGCTGTAAATGCAGTCCTGTGAAAAAGAGCATTTTCACAGGACTTGATGCAATCTGTGGAAAACCGAGCACATCTCATGGTTCAGTAGCTCATAGAACCACCGTTAGCAGCAATAACTTGAAGTAATTCTTTTCTGTGTGTGTCTCTCACATCTTTTCGGTCAAGTTGACGTTTGGACTTTGAGCAACTGCAACACTTTGTTTCTTTTCTTTTTCAGCCATTCTGTTGTAGATTTGCTGCTGTGCTTGGGATCACTGACCTGTTGCATGACTCAATTTGTGCCAAGCTTTAGCTGTTGAACTGATGGCCTCACATTAGACTTTAGAACACTTTGGTATGGATGTCCTAGGATGTCCTCTCGACTCAGTGCAGGTGGTGGGAGACAGAAGGACTCTGACCAAAATAACATCACTGATGGACAAGGTCTCCCATCCCATGCATGAAACTGTTGCTGAGCTGGAGAGCTCCTTCAGTGACAGACTGCTGCATCCTAAATGCACAAAGGAGCGTTACCGCAGATCCTTCCTCCCAGCAGCTGTAAGACTTTATAACCATCACTGCTCCCAACAAAAACCACAATAGCCTACACAATGTAGGATAATATATAATATACTGTAAATAGTCCGGCACATCATGCACATTGTATATAGTGTTATTATTATTAGTAGTATTAAGGTTAATATTGTTTGTTGATTTTATATATATTCTTTTCTTAATAGTGTGAATTATTATATCTTTATTTATATTTATAATAACTGCGGCTGCTGTTACACCCAAATTTCCCCTCTGTGGGACAATAAAGGCTGTTTCTTCTTCTTCTTCTTCTATACCAAGGAGTTTGTGGTCAAATCTATGACAGCAAAGGGCCAAGGTCCTATGGCTGCAGAACAAATCCAAATCTTCACATCTCCACCACTGTGCTGGACAGTTGCTCTGAGGTGTTTTTGTTGGTATACTGTGTTTGTTTTTTGCCAAATATGGCACTGTGCTTTAGGGCCAAACATCTAAACTGTGTCTCATCTGTCCAAAGGGCATCGTTCCAGAAGTCTTGTACTTTGTTCAGATGTAACTTTGCAAACCTAAGCTGTGCTGTCATATTCTCTTTAGAGAGAAGAGGCTTTCACTTATCAACCTTCCAAACAAGCCATACTTTGACTGGCATGAACCTTAACATTTAACATGCTAACTGAGGCCTGGAGAGTCTGAGATGTAATTACTGTTTTGTTTTGTTTTTTTGGGGGGGGTGGGGGTGGCAGTTTCTCTGCGAGCATTGCACAGTCTGACCTTGAAGTGAATTTGCTGGGTTGTTCACTCCTGGGAAGTCTGTGGCATTGTGTTAACACACACCTGACTGCTCCATTCAAGCGTGTGTTAAACTCCCGAAAACTTCTGCTTTCATAGAAAGTGAAAACTTTCTTTTTCACGTGACTGCAACAGCTATCTTTTATTAATATTTCATGAAAGTTTACTATATTTCACAAAACACTACCCTTAGACCAAAGCAGCAGAATAAAATCTAGCCATCATTATTTATAATGTAGGCACCTCTGCTTTTCATACCAGAAAAATGGTGTAATACTTTAAGTGCAATCTATGTTCCATACACCCAGCAGCCAAAGTTTTAATTTTGAGATGTGAAAAAAATATATATAAATAAATAAAATTTAAAAAATGTAAAAAATAAATAAATCAATAAAAATAAATCAATAAAGTTCTCATGGAACTTGTCAGCTAAAACCCTATAATAATAAAGGGAAAACATCAACAATCCAATGATCCTCTGTGAGGAAGCACTTATTGACACAATGTTCACAATACAAGAAAACATATCAAATATTTAAACTGAAACATTTTACTATTTCATGAAAAATATTAGCTTATTTTGAATTTAATGGCAATAACACATCTCAAAAAAGTTAGGATGGGGTAACAAAAGGTTGGAAAAGTAAGCGTTACTAAAAAGAAACATGTGGAGGAACATTTTGTAAGGTATTAGTTTAAATGGCAACAGGTCAGGTTATGACTGGATATAAACAGAGCATCTTAGAGAGGCAGAGTTTCACTAATCTGCAAAAAAAAAAAAAAAATTAGAACAACTTCAGAATAAAATTCCTTGATATAAAATTGTGACAACTTTGTATATTTCATCATTTACAGCAGGAAATAAATGATTCAGAGAATGTGGAGGAATCTCTGTGCGTAAGGGACAAGGCTGAAAATCAGGTAAAAACAGGCATGATTGGAAATCACTGCACAGGCTCAGGAACACTTCCAGAAATCACTGTCTGTGAATACAGTTCACTGTACCATCCACAAATGCAGGTTAAAGCTCTATCATGCAAAGAAGAAGCCATAAGTGAATATGATGCACAAATGCCACCAAGGCTCATTTAAAATGGACTGATGCAAAGTTGAACACTGTTCTGTGGTTGGATAATTCAAAATTTGTCTTGTTTTCCACCTTTTTGGAAAACATTGGCACCACATCCTCTGGACTAAAGAGGAAAGGGACCACCCAGCTTGTTGTCAGTGCTCACTTCAAAAGCCTGCATCTCTGATTGTATGGAGTTCCTTTGGAACTGGCAGCTTGCACATGTGGAATGGTACCAGCAATGCTGAAAAGTATATACAGGTTTTAGAGCAACATATGCTCCCATCCAGATGACATCTTTTTCAGAGAAGGCCTTGCATATTTCAGCAAGATATGCTAAACCACATATTGCAGCTATTACAACAGTATGGCTTTGTGGTACTGAACTGACCTGCCTGTAGTCCTGACCTTTCACAAAATGAAAGGTATGGAGCATCATGAAATGAAAAATACAACAAAGAAGACCCAGGACTTTTGAGTAGCCAAAATCCTATATCACACATTTCTCTCTCAAAAGTCAAGTAGCTGGTCTCCTCAGTTCCCCATATCATTGTCCTGTTTCTTGGACACAGAGTTTCTGGAATTCCTCTTTATTTAGTATTCTCTGCTTGGTTCTTGGTTTGTTTTTTGATTACATGACAGACTGTTAATAAAAGAAGAGAAAATCCAACACAGTGGTAGTCATGGCCCTGTCCCAACTTTTTTGTGATGTGTTACCGTCATCAAATTCAAAATGAGCTAATACTTTTTTTTAAATGGAAGATTTTCTGAGTTTACGTTCTTTATGTTCTATTGTGAATAAAATAGATTTATGAGATTTTCAAATCATTGCATTCTGTTTTTATTGACATTTTTTGGTTTTGGAATTGGGGTTGTAAATGTATTGGGAGTGAAATGAAAGGAGTGAAGAAGAAGTCCCTCCCTAAACTGGGAGCTGATGCCACAGGAGACAGGCCTGATAGCCAGAGGCTCTGGAACCAAAAGTAAGCCCGCAGTCTGAGAGCAAATATCTGGGGTGATATGGTACTATGAGGTCTTTAAGATAAGATGGGACCTGATTATTCAAATATCTTGTAAGTGAGAAGAAGGATTTGAAATTTAATTTTGGATTTAACAGGGAGCCAATAAAGACAAGCTAATATGGGATGAATATTGTCTCTCTTTCAAGTCCCTGTTAGCACTCTTGCTCCAGCATTTTGGATCAACTGGAAGCTTTTCAGGGGTCTTTTACAACAGCCTGATAATAAGCAATTACAATAGTCCAGTTTGTGACTAGTTGTTCAGCATCACCCTGAGACAGACTGTTTTTAATTTTGTACAGATGAGAAAAAGCAGCCCTACGTGTTTAATGTGCATGTTAAAGGACATATCCTGGTGAAAAATGACTCTGTTTGTCAGAGACCTTACCACCAGTACCAGATATACTGAAGATTTTCTTATAAGACACTTAATCCAATAAAGCATGAGCATAAGATCTTCTATGTGTGCAAGAAATAGTGCATATAAACATTGTGAGACATGTTTAATTATGTCCTGCACCAATCAAAGACTTGGATAATACAATATAATAATATTCTAATTAGAACTCGATCGATATATTGGCCAATATTAGATATTTGCCAATACATTGGCATCGGCTTTTCTAATGGCCGTTAAATTAAATTTTCCAAAATTAAAGAAAATATGGTAAAAACACTCTTCAACCATGAAATGATGCTAATGATGCAGAGGGCAGTCTGCAGATTCCCTGTTGGCAGCACATGTTTTGGAACACCACAAAAACAACAACCAGCTGATCCTAAAAGAGTCTAGCAGAGTGTTAAAAAAAAAAGTTTATTTTAAAACCATATTGTCACATTATCTTAGTAAGGACTCATAAATAACTACACATAACAAATGTTAGGGAAATCTGTTTATGTATTGTGCGTCTGAAAGAAAAAAAAAATCGGCCGATATACTGGATTTTAAAATCACCAAATGTTAATAGCACTAAAGATTCTATGTGCATGTTTCACTGGGAAGCAAATGAATCTCAGTCACAAATGATTTGCAGTACTTCACTCTTCAAATTACAAGGTTAGAGGATTTTATAAAACAAGTGTGATGATCTAACAATGTCTCTATCTGGTGGAGTATGGATGAACTGCAGCTTAATGTCTCCTGGAAATACCTGAGCCATTTTTATGTTTAAAAGATTTAAAAGTTGTAAGCATGGGAAATAGGCTTGGTGATTAAATTCTTTGTATATTGTGCTGGAGAAGAGACAGAAACACCAGCCAGACTGCCTTAGAGGATCTACTCAAGTAAGGTGTCTCATTTGACCAGCAGTACATTCTGCTACTGGCCACATGCATGTCTTCATTGCTGAAAAGTTGATGAATTATATGTATAAAAACATGTTCACCAAAATAAGCACACTATTAATAATAAATTAAAATATAGTCGCATGATAGGCCCTTGCCGGCTTCCGCCCCATGCTGGTGCTGGACCCTGCTGGACAATCTTCTGGCCAAGATTCCAGTTGTTGCCCTTTACAGTCTTGCCAAATGAGAAATACTGCAGTTTTTCTATTGCCTGCATTGTAAGGAATCCCCATAGTAATAAAATTGTAGAGTTTGGTCATCGCCACAGCAACAGTGTGTGAAATATTACGTGGGTATGATTGACTTTTTTGATCAGGGTGATGTACTGAATGTTGGTTTTAAAAATTTGTACATTTCTGAAAAAGCTAGAGAGGAATATTTGGTACATAGAGTGTGCAGGTTGGGAGCAAAATTCCTGGAGGAGTTCTAAGGTTTTACACATCAGGACATAATTAAAAAAAAAAAAACATTTGGTCCTTAGGAGGTTCTAAAATTGTTTAAATACGACCTTGGATGAACAACAACAACACATGATGTATTTTACAGTGTCATTCTCAGAAGCACTGTGTGAAAAACTACACTTCATGATTCAATAGCTTGTAGAACCACCTTTAGCAGCAATAACTTGAAGTAACTGTTTTCTGTGTGACTTTATCTGTCACTCACATCGTGGTGGAGGAATTTTGGCCCACTTTTCTTTATAATGTTATTTTAGAGGTTTGTGGGTGTTCATTTATGCATAGCTCTCTCAAGGTCCTGCTACAGCATTTCAAGGTCATTTCTGGACTTTGACATGGCCACTGCAACACCTTGATTCTTTTCTTTTTCTGCTATTCTGGCCTCACATTTGACTCTGGTACACACAGGAGTTCGTGGTTGTTTCAGCGACTGCAAGGTGCCCAAGACATGTGGCTGCTAAACAAGCCCAAATCATCACCCCTCCACCACCGTGGAGTATGGTATGGACTGCGTTGTAGAAAACGGAAATAAATTGAGGTGCACACAGCCAAATTGTTTTTATGAGTTGCAAAGGGGTCAAACAACAGTGCTAAGAGCATGCCAGCAGTCTGCATGCTTTTTGACAAGGAAGAATTACAAGCATAGAATCACTTATAGAGACAAATTGTCATCATGGGCATGAATCTCATGGTACCTTTATGATTTCTTTGAACTGATCTTTTCCCAGGGTGGAATGATTGAGCCAGTATGTATCCTGTTGTCCCTGGATTACAGAAAATTTGAAATAGTTTCAAACTTCTGCGTCCAATTCTCGTTTTTTTAATTCATTAAAGCTGTATGTTCCATGGGCCTATACAGTCTGACATGTAGCTCTTGTTTGTTTTTGTTTTTCTCAGTTTCTGAGCATTGCACAGTCTGACAGTGGACATTCATTCTTGGGAAGATTTTTTTTAGTTCCTAAAATTAATATCAACATATATCCCTCAAAGTCTAGTGTGGTCGGGCATATTAACATATGTTAATTTCTTGTATTCTTGCAGCAGCTGTTTGATAACCTGTTAGCTGTCAAAGCTGTGGTTTTATTCATGTGTTATTTTACTACTAAAGGTCAGGCCTCACCTTAGGCATAAACTTTTATTTTGAAAATTTGCATCACACTTCTCATCTGACCTCGTATGCCATAATAGTGGTGTGTGATACTGGGAAATTTGGTATCAAGCTGATATCAAGTAAATTATAGTATAGTATAGTGAATTATATTCAAACATTTTCATACTTCATGTTTGAGAGATATTCTTTTTAGTTCCAATAAAATAATTACTTTAACAAGTTTCACTGAGCTGAATACATAATTTGAATGTCTGAATACAGTCTATGGGTAATCAGCCTGCTAAAGTAAGAACAATGAACATTAACTAATGCTGAAGATTTAACATGAGTCATGACTAAACATCACATTCACCACTACATGAGCTAACAGTGGCTAATCTGCCAGTTTCACATGGTTGTCCACAGAGACTCCTGCCTGACCTCATCTGTCAACCTGTCCATCACCACTGCAAACAAGAAGGCACTTAGGACGATCCCTGATGTAATTAATGAAACAGTCCATAGCTGTGAGGATATAGAGGTTTCCCCTTATAGTGTTGGGGAAAGGACCAAGGATGTCAGTGCCCACTCTCTCCAAGGGGTACCCAGCAGAAAACTGTTGAAGCTGGCTCACTGTTCCAATACTCCTGTAGCCTGTGGCTGGCTCTGTCCATCCTCTTTGCAGGACTCGATTGCACTGACATAAAGAATCAAACACAGGCTGGAGTCTCTCTGGAGTTTGAGACAACATGTCAGTCTCCTCCCACTGGGTCCAACGTTGCTCCGCCATTCACATAAGCACCTGTTCGCATTTGAATGGGCCGTGCATCTCCAGTGTCAAGATCATGAATGAAGTCAGTTCTTAAAATCCAGCAGAAGCCACTTGTTAACTAGCAGTCAGTCCATCACAGTTCTTCCAAACCTCCCTCACAGCCGACAGCCTCGCTTCCTGGTCAGGTGGCTTGGTGTGTTCCCGGTCTGCAGTGGTCCCACAGTATCTATAAAAAGAGGTCCATGTTTTCTTTTACATCACGTGGATGGCCAGGTATGTGTGAGTCACTTACCTGGGGAGCACCTGGCACCAGGAGGCACTATGAGAAGAAGGGAAGACGGCAGAGGCAGTGTAATGTTTTGAGAAATGTTCTGCTGGGAAACCCTGGGTCCTGCCGTCCATGTGGCTGTTACTTTGACACCACCTACCTAAGCATTGTCGCAGACCATGCACACCCTTTCACAGAAACAGTATTCCCTGATGGCTGTGGCCTCTTTCAGCAGGATAATGGCCTCCATATTCCCCAGATCTCAATCCAATCAAGCATCTGTGGGATGTGCTGGACAAACAAGTCTGATCCATGGAGGTCTCACCTCAGAACCTACAGGACTCAAAGGATTTATTGCTAACATCTTGGTACCAGATACCACAGCACACCTTCAGGGTTCTAGTGGAGTCCATGCCTCGATGGGTCAGAACTGTTTTGGCAGCAAAAGTAGGCCCAACAGTTATGTACTGTTGTTCATCTGAGGCTACACTCCTCTCCAAAAGTATTGAAACAGTGAGGCCAATCCCATTATTTTTGCTGAAGATGCCGGCGCCCACATACATATCCCACGTAGCGGTGCGGTCCCAGCCCGTCTTCCCCTGTATCTTTCCCTCATTTCCTGTCTCTCTCCACTGCCAATAAAAGCCGCTGTGGCCAAAAATGCTTTAAAAAAAAAAAAAAGATGAATATGAGACAAAAGATCAACTTCCAGGCATTTGCATCTGGATCTGATACACAGTTCAGAACATAGCACCTTTTGTCTGAAGCCGCCCATTTTTTTCCTGACAAACCCAAGGAACATTAATTTGTAGTTAATTGTATTCCTAGTGGATCAATTGAATTAATGAAAGGATACAATAAACAGCATGAGACCTCAATATGCACTTTATATAAATGGAACTCATGCGTGGCTTGTCCCCTTTAAATTCCTATTATCTAACAAAATTAGAGAACTACATCTTATATTGTTGCACATCTATCCAACAAATATATACATGTCTACATTCTCAGATGCTGATGACAAATACACTTTTTGTAAAACAAAAACCAAAGGTATCATCCGTTTGTTTTGTAGATGTTCATTTTGTGTTATGAAAGAGCTGGGGAAATTTTTGTTTAACAAAACTACAGTTAATTTTTGATTTGAGGAGAAAAATTTTTTTTTTTTCCTTTTTTTTTGTGTTCTCTCAAAATAACAAATATAATATTGTCAGCCGTTTTGTCTTATTGGGTAAATTTCACATTCATAAAGCAAAGATGTCAAACATGACCCATCGTTCATGTTACTTTTTAATTGAAACTTTACTTTGACTCTCCAAAATATGCAGAAAATAACAAGAAATGTTTATCAGCCCTTCAGTTTTACCCGAATACCTTGAATGAGATCGTCTGCCTCTTTATGTTTATGTTTTCTTTCTATTTCTTTTTGTTTTTTCATTATTTATTTATTTACTTATACATTATCATCATTATCTCACTTTTTTTTTTCCATACTTAATTTATCCATCAGTTGTCAGTAGGCAATGTCTGAATGTTTATTATGTTCCTGTTGGTCTTGTCATATTGTTGCAAAATAAATAATAAATAAATAAACGGATGCAACCCCTGAATTTGGACACAAAGCCATAAAATCAGGGGCTGGATCTGTTTATTTATTTATTATTTTGCAACAATATCACAAGAACAACAGGAACTTAATATATAACAGTGTTGTTATATAAGTTGGCAACACTGGAAGCGCCGTGAAGGTACGTCATTTCCTTGTTACCTTGAAACGGAAGACGGAAGGCAGCAGCTGTTCAACTAATATGACTTTATTAACTAACTAACTAATTTTGTTTATCGATCTGTACAAACAACAAGAGATTTGAAATATTAACTTCAACGTGTAAGCATGAATTTGAAGGCACTGGAGCAGTAAACAAATAAAATCACAAGCATCATAACTAAAATTAACAGTAAAATAAAATAGGGGCATAAACTTTTATTTTGAAAATTTGCACCTAACTTCCTATCTGACCCCGGATCGCGCAGTCGCTGACAGTTGTCACACCTGAGCTGCACGACGATCAGGCTCTGCAAAAATGACTTTTCTAATGAGATTTTGGAGCTCAGTGGTGAATATATTATGCATTCCACTTCACTTGATCCACGCCGTCGGCCTGTTCGGAGTATACAAGCGTGTCTTCCCGATTTGTCTATATCGGATTTCAAAAAAGTACAATGAGAAAATGCGCGAGAAAAAGAAGGATCTGTTTCGCAGTTTGCCG
Source organism: Archocentrus centrarchus (assembly GCF_007364275.1). NCBI lineage: Eukaryota > Metazoa > Chordata > Actinopteri > Cichliformes > Cichlidae > Archocentrus > Archocentrus centrarchus. Next base: position 16,379,315 of record NC_044350.1, read on the forward strand.
GAGTTTAAGAAACCTGGCGGGCTACTCACAATTTTAGAGATTGGCTGCGGCACAGGTGCGAATTTTGAGTTTTATCCGCCTGGTAGCAAAGTGATCTGCACCGACCCGAACCCTCACTTTCAGAAATATCTGACCAAATGTATGGGCGAGAACGACCACCTCACCTATGACAGATTCGTGGTGGCGTCGGGGGAGGACCTGAGGGCAGTGGAGGATGAATCGGTGGACGCTGTCGTCTGCACCCTGGTGCTCTGCTCGGTCGACGACGTTTCCCAAACCCTGCGAGAGGCACACCGCATACTGCGACGAGTAAGTGGTCGTGACGGCCATTACTTCACACTGAATTTAGTCCATATTAAACACTGATTGGCAGCCATGCCCTACATACTGTTGGTGGTACTGTTGTAATATATTGAGAGTATCCCCCACCAAAAAAATAAAATAAAAAATTACTTGATATCCTTAGAATCTCACATTTTCTAGAGTGTATCCCTTTATAGGGCAAGTGACTTTTTTGTGGTAATTTCTGCACACTTTATGACGCCTCAGTGAGGTTACAAGCATGTGATCTTGAAGCATGCGGTCATGCAGAAAGAAAGCAAGTCATAATGTGTATGTTGTAATGTTCTGAAAAGTGATGTTGCAATGAATCTGTTTTGCTCTAAAATACATGTTCCTTTCACCATATATGTGTTTTATTGGGATATTTTTTTAACCACTTCCAGCCAAGGAACCAACTGTGATAATTTCATTTACCTTAATTTTTCTACATGAAAATGAAACATTTTGAAAAATGTTACAAAAGTAACTGAAGAAGAAGAAACAGCCTTTATTGTCCCGCAAAGGGGAAATTCAGGTGTAGCAGCAGCCACAGATATAAAATTCAAATTGAGTCTTGTTGCAGCCGCTGCTAACACTCCAAGTTAGAAATTTTGATTTCAATGAGTGCGCTATGAAGGGTTATGTATTTTCATGTATGTCATAATGGTCCAAGTGTTATCTAGCACTGAAACAAATGTTAGCTTTAGGACACGTGATAGTGACAAGTGGCTAATCTGCCAGTTTCAAATGGTGGACTTTACTGTCTTGCAGCTGTGGTTCTGTATTAACCATGAGAAATTGATAAGTCACTAAGAAAACATAAAAAAAAAAAACTAGTGTTATTTGTAAGCTTTTGATCATTTTGTATTTGATTCATTAGAAGTTCTTAAATGATAGGCCAAAACTCCTCTTCATTAAAAGCCTGCATAAGCATTTCAGAAGGCTCAGTACCAGTGTTGTGCCAAAAAGTGATCGCCTGCCAAAAAGTGATTTCTGGTATTTGCCAAAAAAAAAATGACTGGCTGTATTTAAACTGTTGTAAATGACCTTTTGACCTTTAAACATGTCAAACATATCTGTCATGAATGATATCAAGTCATTTTGAGCAAGAAACCACGTTCATGTCACAAGGTAGAAGCTGCAATAACTCTTTGGCAAACTGACTTTTATGTTGTTTATTTATCAGGGTAAAAATGGTCATTGACAATAAAAATATCTTTTTTCAGAGAGATCCGGCCAAAAGGGGAACAGAAATTGCCACACACATCACAGTTCTATAAAGATATTTTAAGTGGCAAAAACAGGGGCATGGGGGTGTACAAGATTTGTTTCCTGGCTGTAGAAACATTAGTTTGCTAATTTAAATTCATATAAATAAAACATACTAATTTATGTAAATTGTATTAATATTTAAAAAAACAAAAATGAAAGCTTTTTTTCACAGGCCAGGGCTGTGACGTTGGACACTGAATTATAACATTATTTATTAACAATTACACAATCAGAACATCTGTTTTCTGCAGCAGGAACCTCAAAGCAAAGGACAAACCCCAGCTCTGAGAATGCTGATATCCTCACTTTGCTTTATTGCAGCCACCAAATGCTCCTTTAAAGACTTACAACCACACAATTATTCACTAGCACACTTAAACACGCAGACACACACACATGCACACATTGAAGCTAAACCAAACAAACATATTGGCCTAAACCAATTTAGTATGATAAGCTAGAATACAAGTGATTATGGTTATTGGATGACCACTGTGTGTTTTTTCCTGTTTGATTAACTTGTCAGCTTTTTATTAGACCTTAAACAATCAGTGCTAAATCATGAGATTCAATCTGAATCTGGAATTTCAAAATGAAGAGGAAAGATCCACACACACACACACAACACACACACACACACACACACACACGCTCCAGTTACATTATGAATGATTTTAGAATTGAAATGACCACTCGTGAACCATTATTAATCAGCACTGTGAGTAGTAGTAAATGTGTAATGAAAATACATACATTATAAAATATGAAAGCTTTCACAGAGAAAACTAACCAATTTGGAATTGATACATTTTTGTAGTTGAAATGGTAAATCTTTGTCTCGCAGGGTGGAGCCTTCTTCTTCTTAGAGCACGTCGCTGCTGACCCCACGACTTGGGCGCACTTCTTTCAGCACGTTATCCAGCCTCTCTGGTACTACTTCGGTGATGGATGCAAAGTCATCCGGGAAACATGGAAATATGTGGAGGCAGCCGGATTCTCTGATCTCAAACTAAGACACATTGAGGCGCCACTCAACTTCATAATCAAACCGCACATCGTAGGCTATGCTGTAAAATAAATTCACTGGCTTTGTAGGAAGCTCCCACCACCCCCAGCAAACCGTTATGTGAACACGTGGAGCATTAACTGCCTTTTTTCTCTCTCTCTCTCTCTCTCTCGTAATGTGACCATCAGTGATAGAAAGCACCAGTTACCTTAATACTATTTTTATTTTTGTATTAGAGTGAGCCTTTAAGTGTTTTGTAAATACATGGTAAACACTGAAAGACAACCTTACATAGATGGCACACAATACTAATTTTGTATCCAGCTAAAGAGAAAAACATATTTCGGTGTTTGTTCCTCAATTCCTCATCTTCAACCTGGATGTTGAACAAAACAACTTGTCTGAGTGTTTGTGACTTTAAAAAAAAAATTACTTTTTTTTTTTTTTTTAATGATTTAGGTAATTGTGTCAAAATGGCTGTGATTAAAGATCTTTATTACACTGTGTTTGTGTGTGTGTGTGTGTGTGTGTGTGTTTTCCCTTTTACGATGAAAGTCACAAAATATGGGGAACTTGGTCCCTTTATCCCCCTCATGTAGGCTGCACTGTATTTCTGCCACCTTGTGGTGACAGTGAGGCATCATTGGTCAGGTGTTAAAAGAGAATAATCTCTTTGATCTTCTTAAGTCGTTCATTTTGAGGTGCCCCAGCAAGGTTTCAGGTAAGCTCAGTGAGAAATGAAGTTTTGTCTAATGAAATTATGCAGACTACTCTGTTTGGCGCTGAGTTTGCCCTTGCATATTATGCAGCTCATAGGGTTGTGTGGTGTGTACAAACGCCTGTTTCCCTTGCTCGCCTACAAAATAACATTTTCATACAACGACAAAATGCACAAAGTGAAGAGAGAGCTCTTCCGCAACGTGGCCAAATTTGCAGACACCGATGGCACGCTTCGCCTGTTGGAGATCGGCTGCGGCAGCGGAGCAAACTTCAGGTTTTACCCCTACGGATGCACGGTGATCTCCACTGACCCCAACCCGCACTTTCAGAAGTACCTGCGGATGAGCATGGCCGCAAACCAGCATCTGACTTACGACAAGTTTATATGCGTCTCCGGGGAGGACATGCGGGGAGTGCGGGACGAGTCTGTGGACGTCGTTGTCTGCACCTTGGTTCTGTGCTCTGTCAGTGATGTGCAGCAGGTCCTGCAGGAGACCCGGCGCATCCTCAAAACAGTAAGTCTCAACGTACTGCCTTCAGGCACAGTAGGATTTTTTATTCGCTACTAACGCGCATGGATGGCACTAGTTGGTTACATGAGGACGGCTGGATTAATCTATTAGGGGGCATTAAGTAGTTAATGAGTTATTACCACCATTTTCCGGCTTCTTGTGGAGCAGTCACAATTACAAAATACTACGAATGTGATGTTAATTTTCACCAACCAGTGCTCCGCATTGTCTACGTAATAAATTTGATTACGTTTTTTTTTTTTTTTTAAGGAAAACTTACCTTGTGAGAACATCACCAGTTAATTAATGTAACACCACACACACACACACACACGTAATATTACAAGTCAGGGCTACAATGAGCAAAAATGTAGGATCTATTTTTGTTCTTTTGGACTTAAGTAGCTCAAACCTCTTAACCAATTTCCAAAACCACTAAACATGTAGTAAATCCGGGGCATTTGGTGTTTTCTAATGAGGTGGCATGTCAAGTTACATTTAAGGTTATTCCTTAACCCACTCAGTTATTCCTACTGCGTGGGTTGTCTGAAAAACGGGCCATTCTCCTAAACTAGTTCTGCAACAAGGTGTTTACTTATGTAAATTCTGCATAATATCTGTGGTCGATCCACTGAAGGTGATATTTTACCTGAACCTCACACTTGTTGCCACAGCTTGTAGTGCATTTGTACAAAGTTGGTAAACTATGCAAAAGGCCACTGGTCAAAAAGGGTTTACTGTTAACAAATTCGTAGCTATCAGAACCTAAATGATCACCTCAGGCTTCAGTGCAGGAGTCCAGTGGTTATATGGGGATCACCACACCCTTCCTCTGCCACAGTTCATGTAGTCCCAACCAGTATCATCCAGGAAGCCAACCTCTATGAGCAGCAATACACATGAACATGATGTGTTTTTGCTGGTTGTGTTTCAGGGCGGAGCCTTCTACTTTTTGGAGCATGTTGTCTCTGACTCCTCATCCTGGACATACTTTTTGCAGTATGTGTTTGAGCCTCTGTGGTGCTATCTCGGGGATGGATGCATGGTTACAAGAGCAACGTGGAAAGACATAGAGGAAGCTGGTTTTTCTGAGGTTAACTTAAGACATGTTGAGGCTCCATGCCTCCATTTGATGATCAGGCCACACATCATGGGATACTGCATTAAATGACTGCATGGTGGAATGTAGAGTTTAAATTAAAATATTCAGGTTATACAATTACAGACATCCTGGTGCAACAATTTATAATAGCCTACTAATAGTTTACACATGAATTTCAAACCACTGGGTTAGAGGATGGAGGTTTATTATCAAAGGAAGCACATCTGTGTGCACAAACGTCTGAAATTCACTGTATTTTTAAGAATTTTTCATTCTCCCTCTGTAATTGTTACAGATCTTCTTACATTTTTATTACAATACATTAGCCACACTACATAGAGTGAGTGAAAATATATTTATTTACACAATCAGCAACATTTCATTTATTGTTTGTTCTTCTTTCCCACCCCTCCCAAGATGTACATAATAAATATTACCTGGACACTGTGCTTTTTTTCCCTGATTGTCTAAGGAACGGTCACAAAACACCCAAACAAACCACATTTAATGTCACTTTTGCTTTCTTTCTTACCCTTTATATTGCATTGCACAAATATAAGGAATGACAATTGTAACATCTCCTTATAGGGAAATGAGGGAAATTGCTGGCTTATAATATAAACAGAAAATGTCTGCTTAGTAATTATATTGTCAAATTTCTGAAAATGCTGTTTTAAAAAAAAAAAAAATCCAACAGCAAAGTTTTTAAAAACAAAAGAAAAAAAAGGAAGGGGATACATTTAGAAACTCAGACTCAACGTTAAAGCTCACGATTTCAAATTTCCCAGTATTAAAAATGTACACAACTATAAATGTTATAGCGTTAGCATTTTTTTTAAAAAACAGCAGGTGGAAAAATGGCCAATTTATTTGTAATTTTTGAGTAAATATCACTGCTATAAGTCACTTTATCAAACAGAGTAAAAAAACAAACAAAAAAAAAACAAAAACAAAAAACAAACCCTGTAGAATCTCAGCCTGAAAAAATGAAGTGTTCCCAGAAACCCCATCATGTCCAAATGGCTGAGCTGTGCCACTGTCACACTACGTCCCAATCCATGAACATTATTCACACAGGTTACCCTGTTTTAACACAATAAAGATCCTTTAATGTTTTGAGTTCTTCAATCAGAGTCTTGTTTTGGTTCTCAAGAACAGCTACACGATTTTCCAGGCATTTAACATATTCCTTTTTCTTCCGTCGACATTCACGTGCTGCCTCTCTGAGAGAAAAAAAAAAGGGGGGGGGGGGGTACAGTTAGCTCAACAGAAAGATTTTGGATTGAACACACCCAAACTATTTCACAACATGTAGTATGTGCAATATAAGCTTACTGATACTGTCATAGAGGATTTTGTCCAACCCCTTCCCTGCCCAGGGCTACAACAATATTAGTAAAGTTAAATACATACAAGTAATAAAAACACTTTTTTTAACTTTTAATTAATGTCTGGTTTATTTCTCCTGTAAAGCTGTGCTGTGCATCCTTTAGCAATACAGGGAGGAAGGAAGTCTTTAAAATCCAATAAAGTAATAAATGACGTGTCAGCTAAAAATGCTAAAAGCAACGCCTAGTGTGCTACTTGCTGCCATTTACATGACTCGAGAAAGTGTCACCATCCAGACTGAGTACGGCACCTTGCTTTTACTCACAAATACTACATTGTACATTTACCTGTTTTTTGCAAGCCTGATTTCTCTCTTCAGTGTTGGATCATCAGTCTTAGTCTGGGATAGTCCCACAGGAGAGGCCATAACTACAGTCTGAGGCAGGGAGGTGGATGTGGGTGCTGTGCGGATCTGGTACGTTTGCACTTCTCCTCCTGCACCTGCATTAAACAATAGTCAAAGAATGACAACCAGAACCACATGAGCTTTGCATGCATGCATTAGCTGTTTAGTCTGTAATTACTTATTCACTGACTGTAACTATGTAAAGTGGTTAAACCCACCAAAACAAATGTTATTTAACTTGGCAAACAAGGAATTCTTCAGTGCATCAGAAACTTTGTATTATTACTGGATTTTTTTTGTTAATGCCTTATTTCTACCCTGCTTTTCTCAAATAGAGGGATGTTTTCACACCTTTGTGAATTAACTAGCAATCAATCGGGATTTGTTTCTCAAATAAATATCCTTAATATTAATTAGACCGTAATTCAGTCATGTCATTGGAATTAAGGAAACTAGCATTGTGGAAAATTCAGCAAGCTATGTTTCGCAAGTTACTACACACGTGTCACCGAACAGGTAAAGTCCAAGATGCAGTGTAAAGTTTTTCAGGCACAAGGGCACTACACAGTAGTCCTTGCTCAGGAAAGTAGACAATATGTTGCATGGTAGGAAGTGTTCAGTGTAGTATGTACATTTTCCCATATTCTACTCCTCAGTGGTATATATTACAGGATGGTGGATTTGATTGCCAATCCTGTATTTTTTTTTTTTAAGTCAGAACCCTTTAAAAAAGGCAGCCTCCTCTGACTGGAAACCATTATGAGAGAGCATAATTTAGCTGAACACATTTTAATATGGCTCCAATTAATCTACTGTCCACATAACCTTACAAAAGAGCACTTTATTATCAGATAAAACTGGTTCAAAACTGGTAAATTTTACTGACTCACCTTGTACAACAACCTGATTGCTAGGCACCAGTATCTGCTGTCCATCAGGTGTCTGGGCATACTGAAGAATGGTGGTGCTTGGCTGGGCTCCACCAGAGTTGGCCATGGTAACAGTCTGCAGTCCCTGAATGGCTTCGGACCCTGGAGTTGCCAGCTGGATCGTGCCATTTGCACTTATAGTAACTAAAAAAATAAATAAATGAATCACAGATAGCATTAGCAGAAGATAAGGCACAAGTAAAAGTTACATTTAATGTGAGTACTTCAACAATACTGGCTTTCAGTATAGAGCATAATCACATTTCCCTTTGCAGAAACTCCAAACAGCGTACCTTAAAAGTAATACATTACATTTAAAGGAATTACTCATTTCAAAAGTCAGTGGACCACATTTTGGTGGCTGCTCCTTTCTATTAAAGTACAACTGAAGGGAGGAGTTCTTACTGTACTGGCCGCTGCTGGTCTGGTAGATCGGTGTAGTTGGTACCGTAACACCTGTCACTCCCGTGGATGTCGGACTGCTATCCTTTCCCTCAATGTGTGCCACTTCCTCAGATGAAAGGTCATTTAGAATCTTTCTACAATGTGAGAAAAGAACAGTTCCTGAATTGCTGTTCATCAAACAATAACTGGGTTTTCAGCTTTTTTATGCATTTGTTTTACCGATACGATGGCCGTCTTGCCAGTATTTCCCTGGTTTTTTGAGTTGCTGCTCCACTGTCTGATGAGTCCTGTGAGTCTTCACTATCTGTACCCTGGGCCTTGAAAGTGGACAGCCAATTAGGATATAAAAGACAAGAATTAACACAAGAGTTTTATTTGGAATAACTAAATATAGAGCCAAGAAAACCAGCTAGTCTCACCTGAGTAGTCTGCCCCTGAGGGGACTGAATGACTGACGACTGTGCAGACTGGATCACTCCCTGAACTTGAAACTGACCCCCAGGCAGCTGAACAACAGCTACAGAAGAACCACCCAGTGACATCTGGAAAAATCCCCCCCCCAAAAAAGTTCAAATTGTCAAAAAAACTGTATGTTTGATATAGCAGTTTGGTGTTAGTGTATGTGTACACAAAGGTGCACTCAGCGCCACATAGAAACTTAAATATGATTAAAGGAAATTTTCACCCAACGCACAACATACTTTTTATTTTCAAGATATTTACCACTGAAGCTTCTTGTGCAACTCTGGTGCAGGCAAAATTAATTAAATTTTTTTGTAGAAAAAGCTTTTTTCCCCCACTTTTCTTTGGAGACACTCATTTTCCACTAGATCTGTACCTTCTACTGCAGCATTATAGTAACTGAGTGACTGGATATTACTTCTGCAAAAACAGGTTTGTTCTTAATTTAATGTAGTTTTTAATATTTCAAGAACCACAAACACACACTACTTGTCCATTTTTCTAGTGCTGTGAACTACTGGCTGTAATCTTTAAGGGCAATATCCAATATCCATATGTATGACTAAAAGTAAAAAAACAATAAGTGGAAATCTTAAATGTGATGACCTTACAATTTTTTTTTAAAACATGACCCTGAAAAGGATAAGTGGAAGAGAATGGATGGATGGATGACAACTATATAATTTCATATAGCTGGCTCTGTCACACTCCTCCGTGAATCGCCACCTTATCGTGGTGGAGGGGTTTGTGTGCCCCAGTGATCCCAGGAGCTATGTTGTCCGGGGGCTTGTCCCCCTGGTAGGATCTCCCATGGCAAACTGGTCCTGGGTGAGGGTCCAGACAAAGAGCGGTTCAGAAGACCCTTATGAGTGAAAAAACAAGGGAACAGTTTACCCTGCCCGGGATAGGGTTACCGGGGCCCCACCCTGGAGCCAGGCCTGGGGAGGGAGCTCGAGGGAGAGCGTCTGGTGGCCAGGCATTAGCCCGTGGTGCTTGGCCGGGCGCAGCCCGAAGAGGTTACATGGGCCCGCCCTCCTGCAGGCCCACCACCCGCAGGAGGTGTCGTAGGGGTCGGGTGCAGTGTGTGTCGGGCGGTGGCCGAGGGCGGAGGCCCTGGCGGACCGATCCCCGGCTATCGAAACTGGCTATTGGGACATGGAATGTCACCTCTCTGGTGGGGAAGGAGCCTGAGCTAGTGCGTGAGGTTGAGAGATACCAGCTAGATATAGTTGGGCTCACCTCAACGCATGGCCTGGGCTCTGGAACCAGTCTCCTGGAGAAGGGCTGGACTCTGTTCCAGTCTGGAGTTGCCCTCGGTGAGAGGCGGCGAGCTGGGGTGGGTATTCTTGTATCCCCCCGGCTTGCTGCCTGTACGTCGGAGTTTTCACCGGTGGACGAGAGGGTAGTTTCCCTGCGCCTTCGGGCTGGGGAACGGGTCCTGACTGTTGTTTGCGCTTATGCGCCGAATGACAGTTCAGGGTACCCACCGTTTTTGGAGTTGCTGGGTGGGGTGCTGGAGAGTGCTCCATCTGGTGACTCCATAGTCTTGCTGGGAGACTTCAACGCTCACGTGGGCAATGACAGTGAGACCTGGAGGGGCGTGATTGGGAGGAACGGCCTACCCGATCTGAACTCGAATGGTGTTTTGTTATTGGACTTCTGTGCAAACCACAGTTTATCCATAACAAACACCGTGTTCGAACACAAGGATGTCCATAAGTGCACATGGCACCAGGACACCCTAGGTCGCAGGTCGATGATCGATTTTGTAATCGTATCATCAGATCTGCGGCCATATGTTCTGGACACTCGGGTGAAGAGAGGAGCTGAGCTGTCAACTGATCACCACCTGGTGGTGAGTTGGATCAGGTGGCGGGGGAAGATGCTGGACAGACCTGGCACACCTAAACGTATTGTGAGGGTGCGCTGGGAACGCCTGGCAGAAGCCCCAGTCCGGGAGATCTTCAACTCCCACCTCCGGCAGAACTTCGACAGCATTCCGAGGGAGGCTGAGGACATTGAGTCCGAATGGACCATGTTCCGCACCTCCATTGTTGAGGCTGCTGCTCAGAGCTGTGGCTGCAAGGTGGTTGGTGCCTGTCGGGGTGGTAACCCCCGAACCAGATGGTGGTCACCGGAGGTGAAGGGAGCCATCAAGCTGAAGAAAGAGTCTTATCGGGCTTGGTTAGCCTGTGGGACTCCGGAGGCAGCTGACAGGTATCGACAGGCCAAGCAGAATGCAGCTCGGGTAGTGGCCAAAGCAAAAACTCGAGTGTGGGAGGAGTTCGGTGAGGCTATGGAAATAGACTTTCGGACGGCATCGCAGCGATTCTGGCAAACCGTCAGGCGACTCAGGAGGGGAAAGCAGTGCTTCACTCACACTGTTTATAGTGCGGGGGGGGTGCTGCTGACTTCAACTGAGGCTATAGTCGGACGGTGGAAGGAATACTTCGAGGACCTTCTGAATCCCACTGACACGCCTTCTGTAGTGGAAGCAGAGTCTGGGGATGAGGGGGATGACTTGACCATCACTGGGGGTGAGGTCACTGAGGTAGTTAAACAACTCCTTGGTGGCAGAGCCCCTGGGGTGGACGAGATTCGCCCTGAGTTCCTGAAGGCTCTGGATGTTGTAGGACTGTCTTGGTTGACACGCCTCTGCAACATCGCGTGGAGATCTGGGGCAGTGCCATTGGATTGGCAGACCGGGGTGGTGGTCCCCATCTTTAAGAAGGGAGACCGGAGGGTGTGCTCCAACTTTCGGGGTATCACACTACTCAGCCTCCCCGGTAAGGTCTATGCCAGGGTGCTGGAAAGGAGGGTGCGTCCGTTAGTCGAACCTCGGATTCAGGAGGAACAATGCGGTTTTCGTCCTGGTCGTGGAACGCTGGACCAGCTCTTTATCCTCTCAAGGATATTCGAGTGTGCGTGGGAGTTTGCCCAACCAGTCTACATGTGCTTTGTGGACTTGGAGAAGGCATTCGACCGTGTTCCTCGGGGTGTTCTTTGGGAGGTTCTGCGGGAGTATGGGGTGTCTGGCCCATTGTTGCGGGCCATTCAGTCCTTGTACAACCACAGTGAGAGCTTGGTCCGTATAGCCGGTAATAAGTCGGATTTGTTTCCTGTGGGTGTTGGACTCCGTCAGGGCTGCCCTTTGTCACCGATTCTGTTCATAATTTTTATGGACAGAATTTCTAGGCGTAGCCAGGTGGCGGAAGGCTTCTTCCTTGGTGGCCTCAGAGTCTCATCTCTGCTTTTTGCAGATGATGCGGTTCTGTTGGCTTCATCGGGGGGGGGCCTCCAGCTCGCAGTGGAACGGTTCGCAGCCGAGTGTGAAGCGGCTGGCATGAGAATCAGCCCCTCTAAGTCTGAGGCCATGGTCCTCAGCCGGAAAAGGGTGGAGTGCCATCTCCGGCTCAGGAACGAGTTCTTGCCTCAAGTGGAGGAGTTTAAGTATCTCGGGGTCTTGTTCACGAGTGATGGGAGAAGGGAACGGGAGATCGACAGGCGGATCGGGGCTGCTTCTGCAGTGATGCGGACGCTGCACCGGTCCGTCGTGGTGAAGAGGGAGCTTAGCGTAAAAGCGAAGCTCTCGATTTACCGGTCGATCTACGTTCCTACCCTCACCTATGGTCACGAGCTTTGGGTAGTGACCGAAAGAATAAGATCGCGAATACAAGCGGCAGAAATGAGTTTCCTTCGAAGGGTGGCTGGCCTTTCCCTTAGAGATAAGGTGAGGAGTGCGGCCATCCGGGAGGGGCTCAGAGTAGAGCCGCTGCTCCTCCACATCGAAAGGAGCCAGTTGAGGTGGCTTGGGCATCTGATTAGGATGCCTCCTGGCCGCCTCCTGGGTGAGGTGTTCCGGGCATGTCCCACCGGGAAGAGGCCCCGTGGTAGACCCAGGACACGCTGGAGAGATTATGTATCTCGGCTGGCCTGGGAACGCCTTGGGGTCCCTCCGGATGAGCTGGAGGAGGTGGCTGGGGAGAGGGAAGCCTGGGCTTCTCTGCTTAGGCTTCTGCCCCCACGACCCGGCCCCGGATAAGCGGAAGAAAATGGATGGATGGATGGATGGGCTCTGTCACATTCACTTCTTCATTTATCCTCATTTAAGTACATAGTTCGCAGATGCACTTGCTGTTTTCTACTGTTCAGATATGACTTTAAACAGCTTCTGCTCTACTACTTCATCAAAGTTACAAAGTTAAGATACTAAAAGAGCAGCAAGACTATACCAAGCAGAGTTATCACACTACACCCCAGAACGTGTTTGGTTGAAAATTGCCTTTCATTTTTTCTTTAATCCATCAAACATCATAAAATTAATTTTGAGTTTCAAAAAAAAAAAACTACTTGATAAATTAACCTAAACATGACGCTGTAATAAAATGTCAGATTTGTGCTTTAAGCATGGCATTTCGTAGGCGGACTTGTATTATTAGCAGCGTAAGAGAACCTATAGTATGGCAGTAATACTTCTTAATGCATACTGAAAGGGATCTATTAGTTACCTGTTGGCCTATCTGTGAGAACTGAGAGGTTGTGATGGTAGTAGGAATGGTTGCAGCCTGTGATTCTGTGCCATTGCTGACCTGCTGTACTTCTTCCATAGTAACTGGGAAGAAATAAGTCAGTATTACCGTTTTAGAGTTTTAGCGTCAACAACAACTCTGTGTAGCGGTGTTGTGCCAAAAAGTGATCGACTGCCAAAAAAACATTTTCCGGTACTTGGCAAAAAATGATTGCCTGTATTTAAACTGTTATAAATTATGTGTTGGCCTATAATCTGTCAAACATGTCTCTCATGAATGATATCAAGTCATTTTGAGCCAGAAAGGACATTCCTGTCACAAGAACCTGTGATCAGTTTTTGTCAAAGTGACTTTTAGAAATTCTTTATTTGGTTAAAAAGTGCCATTGACATTAAAAATGTCAAGAAAGATCTGGCCAAGAGGGCAGCAGAAATTGCAACAAATATAAAATCAGTTCTATAAAGATATTTTAAGTGGCCAAAAAGGACTGGATTGATTATAATATAGGTAACACAAATACATAAAGATACTTGCAAAATAGGTACAGTGTATCACAAAAGTGAGTACACCCCTCACATTTCTGCAGATATTTAAGTATATCTTTTCATGGGACAACACTGACAAAATGACACTTTGACACAATGAAAAGTCGTCCGTGTGCAGCTTATATAACAGTGTAAATTTATTCTTCCCTCAAAATAACTCAATATACAGCCATTAATGTCTAAACCAGCGGCAACAAAAGTGAGTATACCCCTAAGAGACTACACCCGTAAATGTCCAAATTGAGCACTGCTTGTCATTTCCCCTCCAAAATGTCATGTGACTTGTTAGTGTTACTAGGTCTCAGGTGTGCATAGGGAGCAGGTGTGTTCAAATCTGTAGTACAGCTCTCACACTCTCATACTGGTCATTGAAAGTTCTAACATGGCACCTAATGGCAAAGAACTCTCTGAGGATCTTAAAAGTCGAATTGTTGTGCTACATGAAGACTGTTATATAAGCTGCACACAGACTATTTTTCATTGTGTCAAAGTGTCATTTTGTCAGTGTTGTCCCATGAAAAGATATACTTAAATATATGCAGACATGTGAGGGGTGGACTCACTTTTTTGATACACTGTAATTTCTTAATTTTATATATAACCCCTTCATAAATCCTGATGACTACAGTCTATTTACCAATATAAGCAAAGACATTACACATAAAAGCACACACAAACACACACATGCAAACATCGGAAATCACTTTTGGGCAATCTATCACTTTTTGGCACAACACTGGGAGTGTACGCCTGTGACATGCTGTAACCACTCCGCTGTGGCCTTCTCGCTACTTCTCTTCTAGTACTTAACACCATTTAAAAAAAAATAAATAAATTAAAAAAAAAATCAGCGTGGCAACATTTACAAGCGGTCAAATCAGTTTAATTCGTCTGCAGTTTAGAAAGCGCGAATCAAAACCCAGTAAAACCCGACTTCCTCTTTGGTTAGATAGCGTTAGCCAAATGCAACTAACGTTACAAAGGAGTTACGAAACATACCCAGGCCCGACAGTTAACACTGTTAACTTTTTTCTTTATTAATTAATTGATTATTAATTTTACAGAGTGTGCAACTTCCATCCCATGCAAACGTTTACAGGTGGAATAAAAAGCTCCTCGTTGCTAGAATGTTCTAGATCTCTAACGTTACAGCTGCTAGTTAACGGTAGCTAACGTACAGTAAAACGGATGTTGACCAGTTTAAGTCTTAAAAATCCGTTTCATAGCAATACCCGAGGCAAGTTTCTCTCCTCTGATTCAAAGGATGGACAAGCTTTTGTCTCAATGAGCAAATATGTGTAACTCTGTCACTGGCACGCAAGTTACCGCGTCAACAGACGTCAGCGATACGGGGAGCCATTAAGCTAACTACACCTTCCCTTTTCGTAAAACGGCGAGGAGTTGACGAAGTAGCAGCCGCCATTACCGCCACAGCCGAGCAAACAGCCATACACGAGCACAAAATTACCGCTCAGGCAGCTGAAATTTACCTTTTCAAAGGCCGAGAAGCTGCTCTCGCTCACAGCGTGGACTTCGTGAGATTTGCGTATAGACCTTTAATGAAAAAGTAACCCTAAAAGTTACTTAGCACCGAAGGCTAACAGCTAAAAACATAAAGATGTCAGCTAAAAAAAAATAGCTGACCACTTTTTTCCCAAAGGAAATGGGCGGTGCTGCTAAGCAAAGACGCATTACGTAACAGTTTCTTTAGGGTCTGTGATTGGTGGAGAGAGTTTGAGCAACTAATAAACAGAGGAACGGAAAAGTTTGTTTCCCTATGTTTTAAGGGAAAAAAAAGATTATTGTCTGTTCGAGCTGCAGCATTTTATTGGATAAACTTTGTAAATGATGTTGACGGGAAGAAATTTGGGTTTCATTTAAGTTGATCCAAGAATGACGTGTAAACTGCTTTTTCTGTGGACAGCCTTGTTCTCATTTACCTTGGTCTTCTTTTACACATGGCCTCTTTAAAGATTTAACGTTATAGTTTACAATATTTCTCAGATTTTGTTATTATAGAAATATTTTTTATGCTATTACATTTCTATAATGAACAAACTAAGATTTTTTCTTGTTTTAATAAAAGAAATGGAACAATGTGTCTATGATTTTTTTTCCTTACAAAGCAAAGCAAAAAAAAAAAAAAAAAATCCTAACCAAAAAACAAACATTCAAGACTTTAAATGTTTACAACTTTTAAAAAGTCTTTATTTATTGTCGTCCTCCTGGTCTTTTGGTTTCTTTTTTAATCCTTTTCTGTTTAACTCTGTGTCTTGTTTCTGTGATGCAGCAACAGTTTGATGTTAGTACCTTTAGTACTTCTGTTTGTTGTTTCAAAGTTGTAATAAAAATCTTTTAATATAGCTACATGATTTAAATTTGACATAAAATCTTACATATTTCTGAAGATCAAACTAATCAACACAACTGAAAATTAGCTTTATACCAGTGCCCACAACATTACAGTACTTCATACATAATGCATTAGCAATCCACCTTGATGGGGGCAATTCTATGGGAATGCTTTTGACATTTCATATCAAATATATATGTGTAAAGTGCATTTTATTGCTATTAATTCTAATCCACTTGCCATTTTAATTCAGGTAAAAGATCTCAGTACTCCTTTAGTCATGCTAATGGTTTGGCCCATGTGCTAAAAGTTATGTTCATATTCACTGCATATCTGACTTTGATATAATGTTTTTCAGCACAGTGTCAATGACAGTGCAAATGCAAATCTCAAGCTCCGTGAGGCAATTCGACACAGGCATGAACTGATTATGGTGGTCAAAGGAGAGATCACTGTGACCTCACAAAACACATGCAAACTTACTGGTAAAAGTGCAGAGCCTGTTAGTAGAGAGGGTAACCCAGGTTATTCTGTTACAGCGTCAACAGATGTCGGCTTAACGCATCACATGCGTGCGATTATAAAGTTGCTGTTTTGCAAAGAGGACAGGTATAAGGATACACTGACTGAAAGTCTGTGTGCAATTGTGCTTGCTGAAAATGTGGCAGTGTGGAAAGACAGACTGTAGGCTGCAGTTTTGTAAACCTCTAATCCAAACAACATAAGTGAGTGATTCCTGAAATTTGTCACAGAAAAAATAAACAAGAAATAAATTAAATAAATCATGTCAGCTATCTTTATAAGAAAAATCGGAGTTTTACGCCAATAAGGGGATTAAATTTAGAACATTTAGCCCACTTTCATGTATTATTACATACTTTCAAAGACCTGTATTAGGGTTAAGACTTGGTTTTAGAATTAAAGTGGGAATTAAGTTTAGGTCAGGGTTAGAGTAAGTGTTTGACATTTATTATAATTAAACTCAGGGGAAAGAGCCTTGAGAATCCATTAATGTCAGTGAATGTGCTCACAAAGATTGCCAAGCAAACATGTCTGTGTGTCTATGTGTGTGTGTCCCTTCTGCTACATATAGTGTGCAGCAGGTAGCACTCACTGTAAAGAAAACACTGGTAACATACACCTTGATATGTACATTGGTTCAACTGCTAGTTAACACAAATATCTAATCAACCAATCATGACAGCATTTAGGCATGTAGACATGGGCCGTGCTGAAGTTCAACTGAGCATCAGCACGGAGAAGAAAGGTGATTTAAGTGACTTTGAACATGGCATGGTTGCTGGTGCCAGACAGGCACATTTCAGAAACTGCTAATCTCCTGGGATTTTCCCACTCAGCCATCTGCAGGGTTTACAGAGAATACTCAGAAAAAGAGAACTGTCCAGGCAATAATGCCTTGTTGCAGTCGGAAGAGGATGGGCCAGTAATTCAAATTACCACTCATTACAGCCAAGGTATGCAGGTGAGCACTTCTGAATGCACCTTGAAGCAGATGGGCTACAACAGCAGAAGACCGCACTGGGTGCCACTCCTGTCAGCTAAGATCAAGAAAATGAGAGTGGGTACAAGTCAAACAGGCTCACTAAAATTGGACAACCGAAGATTGGAAAAATGTTGCCTGGTCTGCTGAGTCTCAATTTCTGCTGCAACATTCAGATGGTAGGATCAGAATTTGGCCTAAACAACATGAAAGCAGGGACCCATCCAGCCTTATATTAGCGGTTCAGACTACTGGTGGTAGTGTAATGGTGTGGAAGATATTTTCTTGGCACACCTTGACCCCCTTAATACAAAATGAGCATTGTTTAAACACCAATACCTACCCAACTATTGTTATTGACCATGTCTACTCTTTTATGACCACAGTGTGTCCATCTTCTGATGGCTGTTTCCAGGAAGATGAAGAGTCATGTTACAAAGCTCAAATGATCCTAGACTCATATGCGGTTACTGTGGGGATGTAAAGTAATAATAATCCAGAGGCTGAGATATTTTGGATTTTAATCCCCGTTTATTATTATTCATTAGTAAGCTAAAGAATACCCAGACATTTGAAATGATTAAATGCTTCTGTTTATTCTGCATTACTTATACATAAAGTATAAAACAAAATACAACAAACCAAAATAGAAAATAAGTGAGAAAATGGGAAAGTGTGCCACCTTATTATTTTTTTACTATATGAGTTAAAACACCTCTGTAGCATTAAAGATTAATCAGTGGATCACACCTTCTTGGAGCAAGTTTAGATTTCACCAAATAATTAAAATACAACATACTAAGTGTGCATACACAAAACATTGACAGAACAACTCAAGAGATGAATACAGTCTTAAGTAAACTACTGGTTAAATTTAATCAGTCCTCCGTTCTTAGTAATTACAAAATGTATAAGCATCATGTTTATTTCACCAGACTGTGCAAGCTTTGAAAAGAAATTGCACCATCTTTGGGATTGCATAGTGTGTAAGAAGTCTGATGGAGAAAAAGAGTGGAAACCAGAAGAAGCCCTTGTAGACTTCCCAGTGAAGCAGGGTGATGGTAGATGGACACTGGTTGTCAGTTACCCCTCTGTATGCTTATAAGGTTCGCAACGTTTCATTGTGACAAATGTCTACATTTTATGAGTACTCTTCACAGACTGCACCACGGGACCACCTGGTCCATCCCTGTCCTAGGAGTTTTGTTCCCTGAATATACAGTTTCAAACATATTTAAATCCCCTCCATCATTTGTGCCTCAAGACAATTCCTTCTTGTGCTTGGCTGAGTCATGCAAACATTCTGCTGCAAATGTAGGATGCAGTGTTAAAGCGAAGATGAAGTGCTATTAGAATTTTTTTTATACACACACATATTATATATATATATATATATATATATATATATATATATATATATATATATATATATATATATATATATATATATATATATATATATATATATATATATATATATATATATATATACTTAAAACTGGGCAAAACCAAGTGTCAAGCAGTAAAATTATTCACATACTTAATGTAACATCTAATGGAGATAAAGTCCATACAATAGAAACCTGCTGTAAGTACCAACAGTGCAAAGTGCAGTCATTAGATGATTAAATCATCCCCGGTTATGTTAAATGATTAAAGTTGTTTCTAAAAGTATGTTTGGCATGACTGAATGTTATAATAAAACTACAGCAAAATTCTAAACAGAACAAAAAAAAATATTTACATATTGATATTAAAGGTTCATCACTGAAACAGTAGAATCCAATACAAACGACCTTTGACTTATGGCGAGGAGCACAAGGAAAGCACAAGATTGCAGGAAACCAAATACAGTTAGCAAATATATCTCGCTGCTGTGTTTTTTTTTAACTCATTTTTCTACATTATGTTTATTTGCCAATCAAGGATGTTTCAAATCTGGTTTGCAGATGGATTCACAGCTGCTTCTAAATCCAGTGACTGAATACAGAAAATAATCCAGATCCATGACGACGGTACTGACAGCAATATTTTTGCCATTCAGAGTAACTATTTACAAAGTTGCACAAAGACAAAACACAGTTTGAATGAACTTCTGAGCGCTGAGGGGGAGAAAAGGGCCAAACTTTTACACACCTGTTCTGTTATGTAAAACAAAACTGAGAAGGGCTGTTTTGCAAGTACAATGGTAATGGATTGTATATGAACACTTGTGGGGCCTGCTTTTTTCTTACAAAATAACCTGGTAGCCTGAAAACAGTCATAATATTGGGTTTAAGCCTTCTCCACACACACTCTCCCCCCAGTGGCTGACAGCAAAGTTTTCAGGCATTAACAGTGATGCGCTCCCACCGAAGCCTCAAAACTCCTCAGCCAAGATTCTTCACACACATGCTCCTGAACCATTTATAATGCCACATTGTTATAATAAAATAGACTTTTCTTTTGTGAAAGTGCAATGTTAAATTCATCCTGACTAATAATGCTTTAAAGTTATTTATCTTTATCCTCCGTTCCACAGCTAGGGTACCACTTCAAAAGTACTTTCAAAACTGTTAAATCGTATTTACAATCTTCTTTCTGCTACTATTATAATCTCCCTGCTGGGTTGTTTATCTACAAACCATCAACCGAGAGAGCTGAGTGAGCATCTATACATTTATACAATTAAAAATATCTATACAGTAACGTACAGTATCTAAAATAAAAGGAGGCCCTCGTAAGTACAGTACAGAATATGGCCTCTTTCATCTTTTACTTTGATCCCTTTGGATATCTACCAGGATTTCAACTATTAGACCCAAAAGGGAATAAACAGCCATTGAGGGTAAATTCTTAAAAATTAAGTTAGGAATGTATGGCTGTTTTAACGTTTTATAAGGCAGGAAATATATTAGGGCAAGAAAATCTATTTGGCTTCATTATTAAGGGAAAAAGCATTCTAAATAATGCACACAGACTCGCTGTTATTTTCACAGTTTGCCCTCTTATTCATCTATATTAGTGATAAATGATAAGGGCTCAGCACATGCATTTGTGTGCGTTTGAAATGTAAAAATATTTCAAGTTGCAGATTGAAGTGTGGTAGCTCCATGTGGACACAAAAAAGGAAGGGATTTGTGGTAACGGCAGAATAAGAGGATGGATTTTCACAAAGATTCATTAAAAAGTGGTCCTGTTGTATGTGTTGTTCCACCCCTTCTCCAAAAAAAAAACCCAAAAAAACAAGAGCAGCAGGGACTTTAGTTTCTTTGCAATATGTCGTGTATGTTACCTCTGCCACATTTTCAAAATTCTATCTATATATATAAAAAAAAAACAAAAAAAAAAACAGTGAACAACTCCAAGCATCACAGATCCAATCACAGACATGCATGTGGCCAAGATATGCTGGTGTCACACAGGGCTAGGTGTCAGTACATGTGGTTCATGCTTTTGCTTTACACCTCTGCCAAGCCAGTAGTCAGATGTCAGGATGACGGTGCAGAGGACTGTGGGTGATGGCTGAAAAAACCCAGAACACCACCACGAGCACTCACATGTTGTAAGCAACATAGATGGGATCCAGCTGGTCAGCAAGGAAAGAGTCACGAAGGTGCATGCGTTGCTTTTCTCCCCTGGAGTTGATCGGTATGACGCCAGGGTCAACGATAACCACCACACCCACGATGAGGTGATGCTCCTCCAGCACCACGTTGGTTATCAGCGGCACCAGGTCCAGCGCATCCTGCTCTGAGCCGCACAGCTCCGACACCACCACCAGCAGGTTGGTCCACGTAAACACAGCACTGTGAGGAACAAAGACAAGGCACTTAACAGCAGTGTTAAGATGAGGAAGAAAAACTAATAGGATATTATGTTGGGATGATGTAATCTGGATGATGCTGTCATTCATGACTGCAAACTGAAATAAAATTTATTAAAAGGGGTGACAAATTTATACACAAATTTTCTGCTTTCACCTTTATGTTTTCTACTTTTGACAACAACAGGGAACGTGTGTGCGCGTGTGTGTGTATGACGAGCATTTGCACCTCTCAGCAATACTTCGGTGAGCCCGTGACACCGATGTTTCAATGTCAATAGGATGGTAGCGCAAGCCTCGTAGCTCCAATGTCTCATCCAGTGATCCCACCACAAATAGAGCATCATGCCGATCTGAGTGCAGAACCAGAAAAAAAAAATGTTCAAAGTAGAGAAAAATGTGTAATCAGCTACTGTAGGACTGTGCTTACTTTAGTTTCATAAATTCAGTTTATTTGGGTTTTGCTGATTATTATGTTTTATCTGGATTAAAGTGTTAATAATCTGCAATCTATGTTACATTGAACTTATCAGTACTGTCCCATTACAATCCATGTTTTAGCTCAGTTGGGGTCCATTTACCCCCACTTGCATCCAGCAGCTCTGTCCTCTTCACAAAACCCAGGTATCCAGTTCTGGCCCATAAGGTGTGTGGGTCTCCGAAGCTGAGCTTGGTGTTGAAGTGATCGGCCTGAAGACTCTCCTCTCCGTAGATGGTGTAGTAGCCACTCGCACTGTGAGGGCTGTTCACCCAGATCTAAGAGAAACAAACATATGCCAACATCAACTCTACCCGCAGGTTTGGTCATGATATGGGTGCGCTGTTGTCACGGCTCTCTCACCTCTCCTAGATGAGAATCACCAAGTGGGCCTCGGGTTTCTGGATTTACTATGATCACCCGAACACCTGGCAGGATCTAAAAATGACAGAGAAACAGAGACACTAAATACATCGCCTACATGCTTTTCATTAGACTTCTCATAAATCAAAATAACACCACAGGAATGCGTTTCACCTTGCCAGACTCCATTAGAGGAAGACTCTGTGGTGCTCCTCTCTCCACCAGCCTCACTCTGCCAACAACACAGACATCATTTATAAATAATCAAAGCTCACTGAATATGTCAGGGGTTTTTGCTGCACAGAGAAGTTTATGGTGCTCGGTGTTAATGGCTTTTTTTTTTTGTATGTGTGCGCGTTTTAATTAATGAAAGCATAGAAGAGATTTTGCTATATGAATTTTTTTTAGAAATAACTGTAAAAAGCATATAATTTTGTCAGTTAACCTACTGAAACCCTGCATCCTCATATGGGAACATTTGGGTGCTTTTCTGGACCTTATACTTAATTTGTTTTAGACTTTGTTACAAAATGGTAACATTCTTGTCTTATGCTGTTAAAAAAAAATCCATTGTCTACATAAGTCAAGTCAAGTCACGTTTATTTATATATATAGCACATTTAACACAACAACAGTTGACCAAAGTGCTGCACATAAATCTAGAATTTAGAATTTAGGACCAAATTATTGTTGTTACGTGTCAAACATGTAACGAGCGTTTCAGATCACCAAAGACAGAGACAAAAGAGATAAATGTTCCGCGGCCTTGCTGCCGTCAGAGGCGGCACACAGTTTGTTTGTTTTAAATTACTCTGTGTTCAGAGGGGATGATTAGATTTTATACTTATCAGGTTTTTGACCACTGACTGGTTAAGTGGATAACACTGATTCTCTCTTTATCACGGCACCTGTTAATGGGTGGGATACATTATGGAGCAAAGTTGATGTGTTACAAGCAGGAAAAATGGTCAAGCGTTAGGATTTGAGCAAGTTCAGAAGTTCAGACAAGGGCCAAATTGTGATGGCTTAGACGACTGCAGCTCTTGTGAGGTGTTCCCGGTCTGCAGTGGTCAGTATCTACCAAAAGTGGTGGAAGGAACAGTGGTGAACCAGAGACAGGGTCATGGGCAACCAAGGCTCACTGATGCATGTGAGGGGCGAACGCTGGCCTGTGTGGTCCAACCCAACAGATGAGCTACTGTAGCTCAAATTGGCGAAAAAGTTCATGCTGCTTCCTACAGAAAGGTGTCAGAATTCACAGTGGGTCACAGTTTGTTGTGTATGGGGCTGCATAGCCGGACAAACAAGTCCAATCGATGGAGGTCCCACCTCGCACCTTATAGGACTTAGAAGATCTGTTGCTAACATATTGGCGCCAGAAACTAGTGGAGTCCATACTTTGAACAGGTCAGGGCTGTTTTATCAGCAAAAGGAGGACCAACATAATATTAGGCAGGTGGTCATAATGTTATGCTTTTTATTATAGGATCAACTAATTTTTGATTTTTCGTTTTTGAGCTTAGAAACCTCAACTGATAAAAGTTTATTCTAGCTACCTTGGTTGTTCTCACCTGTCATGGCGGAGGGACTTCATGTCCACATACACTGTACAGGGATCAGGACCAGTGGTGCCCTGAAACAAACACACACACAAACAACAACAACAACAAAAAAAAAAAACAGGTTTAAAGAGGTCCCACTTCTTCCTCCCTTTAGCTATGATTACATCTATGTGATGCCATGTCCTGCTGGTCGGTGTACCTGCAGGCAGATGGCCAGGTTAACTCTGGAACCAAAAGCAGTGCTGACAGCTCTGGACGACAGCCCGACATCCTTAAACAGCTTGGAGAACGAGTGTGTGAGGGCAAGACGAGGGCGTTCCTCTGCTATCACCACGCAGCTCCGCACACACGACAGGTTCACACCACGGGCCTCACACACACACACACACACACATATATAAAACCCTTGACTCTTTGTTTAAAAAAAAAAATCTGTATTTTTTTCTCTGAGTGCATGTTGAGCCCTAACCTTGAGTAACTCTGTCTGAGTACCCAGTCCCTTAGTGCAGAGCTCCATAACAGAGTAGGAGCAGAAGGTGTCTCTGATACGGTACTGACTGAGCGTGCTCAGCCACAGAGACAAGCTGGTCTCCA
Source organism: Archocentrus centrarchus (assembly GCF_007364275.1). Classification (NCBI taxonomy): domain Eukaryota; kingdom Metazoa; phylum Chordata; class Actinopteri; order Cichliformes; family Cichlidae; genus Archocentrus; species Archocentrus centrarchus. The sequence continues at coordinate 16,403,509 of NC_044350.1, forward strand.
GCTCGAACGGAGGAATCAGGATTGACTGGTGACCTGAGTAAACACTGTGATACAAAATGTGCAGGTGAAAAAGTGATGGAGGAAGATGAGAGAGGAAGATGAGAGAAACTGTTACCTCGGTGGATAGCCGTGTATACTGTAGATGATGTTTTACTGTACCTTGCGAGGCACCACAAGACAAAGCCCAGACCGCAATAAGGATCCAGGCAGATGGCTATTTGGCGAGAAGAGTACAGTTCACACTGAAGCTTTATAGAACGACAAAGTGCGCTGACTGCTGCATGAGAGATCTGACAATGAAAAGAAAAGATAAAGAATTCATTTTCTCTGAGGTTTCTAAAGCAAAGTAAAACCCTCCATAGATATCTGCCACTCCAGGATGTGTTCCTGTGATTCTGTTGGATTGGAAGAACAAAACTAGACTATCCCTGCTAGTGTTTTAATATGACTCTACTACTGCTTTACTGTGAGACATCTATGTTCACAATTATTAACAAGTTTAAGACAGAGCCAATAAGAATTCAAACAAACAAACAAACAAAAAAAAAAACAGGCTCATGAATACAGAACTGATACCAACATTTGGTTGAAAATAACACTGTGACAGAACACAGTATTTATACTCAAGTCTGTGGACCCAGTCAGTGGGGAAAAGGTGACATGTAAAAAGTCATGTGTCTCACCTTGACCCCAGTAAGCATGCCTGTGGTGGACACGCTGAAATCCAGATAAGCTATCATCTCTGCTGTGGGCGGCTTATAGATCTGTGGAGGTCGACGCCGAGGAAGGTCATCTGCAAACGGGAACAGTGCAGGTTTTACAACGCACGAACTTAAGATTACATTGGGCAATAATGACATGAGAAAAATTAATCATTACCAGCTATGTTTTGTACTTCTCTTTATCACACTGATAATGTGTACCATGGTGTGCAAAGTGGTGCCAATAGAATTGCTTTAGTTTCTCAGTTTGGATATTTATTGGTTTTGCAATTGATTTATTAAAAATCCTGTTGATAAACCATTTAAAACCAGAGCATGGATATCTGACTTGCTCTGCCTGAGGGCAGTTATTGACAGGAGGCCAGGAGCCAGTTAATAAAGAAACCATTATAAAAGCTACTTTCAGCTGCTCCCTTATTCATATGGGGTCACCACAGTGAGCAGCTCCACATGTTTGATTTGGCACATTTTTACACCGGATGCTCTTTCTGATGCAGCCCCAAAGGGTTTTGTGTAACCTCCCATGATCAAAATATAACGGTTTCTAATAAACAAATCATTATATTTATAATAAACAAACCTTTATGTTTACCAGAATATTTACCAAAATGAATCAACAGTGAGAGGTCACTGAATCATCTTTCTTTGAAATGCCTGATTTTCACATTACTGACTTATTATTCATAATACCTTGATACGGTGTATTAATTCTAGGCCTGTATGACAGAAAAATAACATGCTTCACTGGATTTAATAGCTGCAATTACATATGAGCTGCAAATGCCTTGGCCAGATTTGACAGTGTTTATAAAACATTAAAAATAGCTGGAACATCTCCTTCACACCAGCTGGCACCCCAGCGAGGGCCTGATTCGGCTCCTGGCTTGTAACCCGGCTATAACATCTGCTGTTTTCATGATACACAGGGTAAGGCTTGGTTAACTCATTAAGAATGTTTATTACCTGTGTCGATTATTGTTGGCCAAGTTTTAACATTTACAGAGGCAGCCGCCTCTTTGGAGCGCAGAGTCCTCATGAGGTTTTGTGTCGTAAGGATGCATGCAGCTTTACTGACCTGGAAACAAAATACATTTTAATGGGAGCAGGAATAACGCAACAGTCACACACAATTTATCTCCCTGATACTCAGGTTTCGTTTTGTTGTTTTGCAGCTTTATTCTATAGGTTACAGTGGAGAGAGAGATGGGGGAAGACACGCAGTAAATGGCATTAAGTGCATTAAGTGATTTTAGGTGAAGCATAAGCAAAATTATTTCAATATCTGCAAGTTTGTTTTTAATTATAATACCCGCCCAAACAAGACCCTGCTTAGGATTAAATGAAAGAACAGACATGCATCTTCTAACCTAAGAAGATGCATTTAGAGATTAATGTAAAAAACAAACAAACAAACAAAAACAACCACATGCACTTACATCAATGATCATACGGACAGTAGGCAGCGTGGCTGTCAGGTTCTGAGGGTGTGGAGGCCTGACGTTTACAGGAACACATCCAGCATAGAGACAGCCGTAGAAGGCAGCAATCAAATCAATCCCTGACAAAACGAAATATGGAGGAAAATCATTTGAGAACAATTAATAATTATAGGAGAGGTACTGAGACATGATGCTGAAGACAGAACCCACCAGGAGGATAGAGCAGCACTACATTCTCGCCAGTGTTGATGCTGCCTTTCTCAGTGAGTGCTGCAGCGATCTTCTCCGCTCGCTTGTGAAGCTGGACGCAGGTCGCCGTGCCCACTGTTACACCCTGAAGGGTAGGTGAGAGCAATGGTCCCACACATGATTTTTGTGAATTACATTGATGATATACTGTATTTCTCAGTGTATGAACAGATCTGTTTGGTACCTTGGCATTAAGAAGAATGTAGAGGACATGGTCTGGGTCTGTCTGTGCCCTCCACTGTAGAGCCTCTGTCAAATACTGATGCTGTTATTAAATAAGAAACATAATTACACACTGTAAACTGAGGGGTTTTATTTAAAAAAAGTGTATAAAATACACTGCTCAAAAAAAGTTAAAGGAACACTTTTTAATCAGAGGACAGCTTCAAGTCAGTTAAACGTCTGGGATATTGATCTGGTCAGTTAAGTATCAGAGGGGGTTGTTAATCAGTTTCAGCTGCTTTGGTGTTATGAAATTAACAACAGGTGCACTAGAGTGGCAACAACGAAACAATCCCCAAAACAGGAATGGTTTTACAGGTGGAGGTCACTGACATTTTTCCCTCTTAATCTTTTCTGACTGTTTTTTTTTCACTAGTTTTGCATTTGGCTGGAGTCAGTGTCACTACTGCGAACATGAAGAAATATCTGAACCCTACAGAGGTTGCCCAGGTAGCCCAACTCCTCCAGGGTGGCACATCAATACTCGCCATTGACAGAAGGTTTGCTGTGTCTCCCAGCACAGTCTCAAGAGCATGGAGGAAATTCCAGGAGACAGGCAGTTACTCTAGGAGAGCTGGATATGGCCGGAGAAGGTCTTTAACCCATCAGCAGGACTGGTATCTGCTCCTGTGTGTAAGGAGGAACACGATGAGCACTGCCAGAGCCAGCAGCCACTGTTGTGAATGTTTCTGGCCAAACAATCAGAAATAGACTTCATGAGGGTGGCCTGAGGATCTGATGTCATCTAGTGAGCCCTGTGCTCACTGCCTGGCACCATGGAGCCTGGTTGGCATTTGCCATAGAATACCAGAATTGGCAGGTCCACCGCTGGTGCCCTGTGCTTTTCACAGATGAGAGCAGGTTCACCCTGAGCACATTTGACAGAAGCAAAAGGGTCTGAAGAAGCCGTGGAGAATGTTATGCTGCCTGTAACATTGTTCAACATGACCCGTTTGGTCCGTGATGGTCTGGGGAGGCATATCCATAGAGGGACACACAGAAATCTACAGGCTAGGTAACGGCACCCTGATTGCCATTAGCTATCGGGATGAAATCCTCTGACCCATTGTCAGACCCTACGCTGGTGCAGTGTGTCCTGGGTTCCTCCTGGTGTACGACAATGCCTGGCCTCATGTACAGAGAGTATGCAGGCAGTTCCTGGAGGATGAACTGAACCGATACAACTGACTGGCCCTCACGCTCGCCTGACCTAAAGCCAATAGAACACCTGTAGGACTTTATGTTTCAGTCCATTTGATGCTACCAGGTTGCACCTCAGACTGTCCAGGAGCTCAGTGGTGCCTTAATCCAGATCTGAGAGGAGATCCCCCAGGACACCAAGTATGGTCTCATTAGGAGCATGCCCAAACATTGTCAGGCATGCATACAAGCACATGGGGGCCATACAAACTACTGAGTACCATTTTTGAGTTGCTGCAATTAAATTTTGAAAAAAATGGACTAACCTACCGCATAATTTTTCTACTTTGATTTTCAGGGTGTCTTTGAATTCAGCCCTCTGTAGGTTGATCATTTTCATTTCCATCAAATGATGTGGCATCCTAACACTTTATCCACTCCATATCAGTATAGATATCCAGAATGATGTTTTTCCCTCATTGTGATCTGATTTATTTTCAGTGTGTTCCTTTAATTTTTTTTAAGCAGTGTATTGCGAACCCAGCCAGTGAGGGAAAATCAAGGGAGGGTTTTGTGGTCTTGAAAGAGACTAATTTATTAGAATTAAATTTAAAAATAAATAAAGTGGTGCTCACACAGTGAGTACCGTCTGACAGCAGTCTGACATAAATGATCTGAACATGAATTTATACCACATACGCTGAGCCAATCTAGCTCTTAAAATAATGAACAATAACTAGGGATATTTATGGAAGGTGCTTATCTTGTAAAAAAAAAAAACAAAAACATGCAAATTCTTGCTTATGTCAGAATTGAACAAAAGCACACAAACTAAAAACCACAATACAATACAGATTAGAGCATGACCAGAATAAAACAAGGGTGGGGGAACATGCCAGAGAGGGTCATGATTCTTACCATCACAGTGGGCCACATACAGAGCTACATCCAGAGAGTGACGAGAGAAGAGAGAGAAAAGAGCCCAGATTTTTCTATAAAACTTAGCTCTGGCTGAGGTAGAGCCATTGTTACAGTGCTAGCGGAAACTCTTCAAACCTCAGTATTTACTATTTTAGCACACTTGGAGCACTGCTGTTAATCACATGCACAGGTTTCCCGCAGCTCTTTTGATAACAGGAATGCAGTTAAAAAGACTACGGTCACACTGCACGCATCAGAGCCGAATTCTGATTTAGTGCTCACATTGATTCATCCATTCACATTTTCCTTTATTACAGTTTCCATCTAAAGTGCAGTAGGTGCTAAAAGATTTTGGCCCAGTGACAAAGGGAATGAAGAGAGGCAAATAATATGGCCACTTCTGCCAGCAGTGTGAATGCAGCCTAAGTTATCAGATTTAGAGTTCAATGCTCAAAGTTATACTACCTTTCGGACCAGATCCTGGTCTTCGATCAGGCCGAGGTCTCTCCCTGCAGCCTGGGCAATCCTCTTCCCTGCCACCAGGTTTCCCACCATGACAGATGCAGGACCTACACCAACTACAAGACAAAACAGTCCGAAAGGAAAAAAAAAGGACGAGAAGAATTGAGAGAAAAAAAGTAGAAGGAAAAGGTAAAGACAGGGAGGAAGACATAACAAGGACAATTCACAATAAAACAACCTTTCACACATTTCACTTTATCAGCTTTAATTTTACACCAAATAACAAAAATGTGACCAGGTGAGAAGTCCCACTCGGTTAGATGTAGCTCTGTTAAAGCACATAGATTGCCAAACTTTTCCATACCCAGGACAAAAAAGGAAAGGATTATTCATTTTCCAAATTCAGAAATTCATTTGTGCGTGTTACATAACACACACACACACACACACACAAAACAACTACATTGCACTACTATGCAAAAGTCTTCTTTCTATATGTTTTACTTCCAAGATGCCAGACTTGTAACTAAGACCACTTTTTTAAAGTGTTCTTGAGCAATAGTTCTCCAGCTTTCTGAAGGTCTTTCAAAGTTGTTCACTGAAGCCTCATCAGAAACGGTCTCAGTGGAAGGGCAGCTGTCAAGTAGCCATTCTTAAAGTGTCAATGTCAAATTACACAAAAAATGGAATGAAAATCAGTGGCGGCAGATCTTACGAAGCGATGAATCCAAATTTGAAATTTTTGGTTCAAATTGTCGTCAATATGTACAACGGTGGTCAGGAGAGAGGTACAACAGTGAGTGTCTACAGCCATCTGTAAAACACAGTGGAGGCTCTGTCATGGTTTGGGGTTGTATTTCAGCCAGTGATGTTGGAGATCTTGTCAAAATTGATGAAATTATGCAAGTAGATTTTAGATTTTGAGTCACCAAAAGAATACCATCTGGAAAGCATGACAGTGATCTCAAACATGCTGCCAATGCAGTAAAAGCATACTTAGATAGAAAAACACAATGGAACACTATCAGTCAACGACTGGCCTCAAAACAGCCCGGACCTCAACATTATTGAAGCAGTGTGGGATCATCTTTATAGAGAATGCAACAAAAGGCAGTAACATCCAAAGAAGAGCTTTAAATGTCCTTCAAGAAGCCCGGAGAACTCTTCCTGCAGACTACTTGAAACCTGCCTCAGAGAGTTCAGGCTGTGCTGAAGAATAAAGGTGGTCACACCAAATATAGAAGTTCAAGCTGGTTAGAATTGTACAAACTCTGTTTTTGCCTTATATAGTTATGTTTGCATGTTTCAATAAATTTCTGCACCTATTTCCCATTTTCCTAGCAAAATATAAAGCAATGAGGGGTGACTTAAGACTTTTGGAGAGTACTGTATGTATGTATATATATATATATATATATATATGACTGCACAACAAAGCCAGAAGTTTCTTTCAACTACATCAATACACTTACTGCACTGGACTGCATTTAATAATGTCTGCAAAAATCGTGCATCACATTGATGGGCATTGTTCTCAAAATAAATTTTTAGTAATTTTATACATTAGTTTGCATCAGACAGATGTACCTGGCTGCTTCTGGCGGGGCTTGGGCAGGTTGGTGACACAGGTATGGGGACACATCAGGATGTTGCAGGGGTGCAGACTGCCATCTAAGAAAAACTGCTTCGTGTCAGAAATGTGGATGCCACCCAGGGGTGTTTTAGGTAAGGTGTTTGCCGGGACCAGAGCCAGGCAGTAGAGCCCCACTTGGTGGATGCTATCAATAGCCTACAGATGAAAGCAAACACTGAGATCAGCTTTGCTGGGTAATACTGGCACACTGTGAATATACTCTACATGACAAATTATTTTTATTAAAGAATCTCCAAACCCTTCTTAAGACCTTTCTATATCGCAGACACACTGAATGGCGTGTTATTCAAACGCTGTGTCTGAATTTACCTGAAGCACCCGGCTCATCCACTGGAAGCTGTCCTCCTCGCTGGCATCGGGCCTCTGCTCTGCTACAATTACAACCCTCTCATCATAGAACACTGTGACTGAAAATACAGCGATCCTGACACACACACGGACACACAAACATACTGACGATTATCTAGAACATATGGAAGTCAAACACAAAATAAACCGTTCAAAAGGAGACCAAAGATGGAAACACTATTTCAATAATACCTTCAGTTGTCAGTGTGGGGCCTGCTGTGTTTCCTCTAAACCACTAGATGTCAGTAGTGATAAATAACACTTGACCCACCTAAGATTTATTTTTTTTTTTTAAACCAGGAAGAAGAATTTCTCCTCACCTGCCACGATACACAGTCTTGACTGGCTCCACAGCAAGAGCTGTGGCCACCAGGTCATCAGCGTTGTGTCTCCGCCCACTCACCATCAGCAGACCTTCGATCTTCCCCACCACAAAGATGAGACTGCCCTGTACGGAGCAGGTGAGGCACAGCAGGGTCGTTATACTGTTAGTGAAAGACAAATGGTTTCAGGTTACCACTGAAGCACTCTGATAAAAGAGTCCTACTTACTGGGCCAACAAACCCCAGGAGTCCTGACCGCACAAATGGAATCTCTCCAATGGGAACTCCATTAGCATTAACCGGTATCACCTGGGCGCGATGACACAAAGAACGACAAAATACACAAAAACAGAGTCAGTTTTAACTGTTTCGCTTATAGCAGATTGCAGCAGCACGCGCAGTCTGAGGATTCATGTTCTGTTTTCGCACCTCAAAGGTGTTTTTAGTGAGTCCAGGCAGGCCGTAGTACATGGTGCCTCCTGCACGGGAGTTGATAATTATCTCTCCAATCTCATCTGTTTTACACAACTGAGGCGGTCCATCTGGCCTGACAATACACATCAGAGCTGTAAAGACAGACAGACAACATTAAGAAAATATGGACTTCTTAATTTAAAATAATTCACTTGACATTTCAGGTAGGTTTACATGTACCTGCCTGCAACTTCTTCCTTCTGGAAAATGAAGTTTATATCAAAAATACCCAGGAGGTGAACTTTGTCTTGGAAACATAATTTTAGAAGTCCCATTTTCATTCTGTGTTGCATACATTTTTTTCTCATATACACATTTTCTGTTATTTTAGCTGTTCAAAACATATTCACGTTACAGTTATAGACTGAATATAGGCATAAAGTTCACACTTTCATCTTAAATTTGAAGGGGTTTAAAAATAAGAGAGAATTAACTGTTGAAGAATTACAACAATCTGAAAGTCCCCTATCTGAGGCTCACAAATATAAATGGACAAATTAACACAGTAATATAAGTGTTCATTTTAAATACTTTGTTAAGGATCCTTTGCAGGAAATTGGCTGGCATGATATCAGGAAGCACATGGATAACACCAAAGAATGGATTTCCTTCTTTGCGGTTTCTTTGCCAGGCCTTTACTGCAGTTGTTGTTATATTTTGTGGGTCTTTTTGCCTTCAGTTATGCCTTTCTTTACCTCCAAAATCTCCTGAATTGCTTTATTCTATTTTATTAATCTGAGCTCAAAGTACGGCTTCATATATCTACTTAAACAGTAGTGATCCAGCGCCAGTGGAAACCACACGTTCATGCATCATACTGCCTCCAGTGTCTAATCTGTGGTTTCTACTGCTTATGAGCACCTTGTAATCAAACCTCTGTATTTGCTTTTGTCTTCTTTTTATTACAGACTTGGATAATGATATGTTTGCCTCCTGGAGAACTGATAAGGGTTTTTTTTCTTTATGATGGAAAGGCTCTCGTGATCACTGACATTGGTAATCCAGGCCTTTTTATGCTGACAAGTTTAACAGTGAATTATTTTTTTCCGCTCATAATGTAACAAAGTGATTTTGCCACTGCTAACGTTCCTGCTATCTCTTTGGTGAATATTCACCTGCACTGAGAGCTCCTTTATTATAATGAAAAGGCCCAGGTAATGTCCATGAAACTGCTTTTATGTGAATTGTCTAATTTCATATATGAACAGGGTACTGTTTATTAAAATGGCTACAATTTCTCAATTGTTGTTAATATTTTAGTTTGACTCCTAAGTGAAAACAACCTTACTACACATTTCTCAGTGTTTTCGCTAACGTTTGTTTATAGAGCTTAATTTCCAGCCACATACTTGTAGGTCATACATGCTGTTTAAGCAGCCAACTCTCCTCCTCTTGTATGTGAGATTTGCCCAAAAGCACCTTCCAGTCATGTGTTTTTCACGTTTTTGTTTTGAGTCACGCAGCTTTCATTCTACCCTCACCTCCGGGCATGACATGCCCCACATCTTGTACAGTCAGAGCGGAGTTCTTGTCTTCCGTGTTTACCCTGATGACACCGTGGCTCAAACCGCCCATGGAAAGGATGGCACGGGCAGGGAGAGGTGCACCAGGGACTCCGGGTCTACACAAGTAGACAGTTCAATCAAACACGGATGTTTCCATGCTGTCTGTTAGCCATCTGCCCTCCCACTTATGAACAACATCACATAAAATAGTGTAAATCTTCAAATATCTGGCTGGATCTGTAAATAGTGACAGTGTGTCATGCCTTTATCTTTAGCTGCTTTTGTTAATCATGATCCTGTCTTATGGACTTATTGGAGTGAAATAGAGATTGTGAAGGTGACTTTTGTGAGACATGAATGAAAGAGTTGGCTTTCATCTACTTGTGGTTTTGTTGTTATGATTAAGCACAGTGAACACGGGTCAGGGAGATACCTTCGTATAGCTACTGTCATGGCCTCAGGAGATGTGGCACAGGGGCAGATCACCTCAGGCTTCAGCCCGTGGGACTGAAACTTGCTCAGGAAGGCATCGCAGGAAGACACTGACCCTGGACAGCAAAAGTGAGGCAATTCAATATGTGACATCTAATTTGGGTTGTTGGAAAAGACTTAATTTTACAAAGCTGTGGCTCAGGACCTACTCACAGGGATTAGCACCATCAGCAACAATGAGCATTCGTAATGAAGCCAGGCTGGTGTCTCTCTGCTCCCGATGAGCCATCATGGCCCAGTGCAGATCGCGGCACTTCACCAAAGCTACGCGAGCTGCACAACAGCAAGAATTACATGGAGTATTATAAACTAAATCCTAATACACTTTATCTCAAGGTAAAAGAAAAAGATAATTTACCTTTATGGATGTGGACCCTCTGCACCCAGGAGAGAGGACAGGCTTTCATCACTGCATAGGGAACGCTGATAGTGTGTATCCTGTTCATTACAGCCTGGAACCAAACAACCTGATTACTTGAGGTAGCAAATACAAAAATTGTAAGGGGATTTTTTTCCCATCTTGACAAACAACCCACACAGTAAGAGACCATTTTTGTGGTGATTTTGTAAAAATAACATGATTCTTTTAATTTATCATTTTCCCTTTATTGGAGAACTTACAGTTCAGATATACCACAGGCAGGAATTAAGAAAATTGTATAAGAACATAATACCTTAAGCACTCATTCACATCCAGTGTGCTATTTATTACCATCACCTAATTGTATCTGCAGCATTGAATCAGGGGTACACAATAACACTCACTGTGAGAACTCCATGCCATAAGCCCATGTCCTTTTTGAAGTCCAAGACATTTACTAAAGTTTCCCCTAAAGAAGGAAATGCAAAGACACAAGTGAGTTTAGCTAAGTGTAAACAATGTACACTGCAAAGTGGCCTGAGGCACGACTTAAAGAAACCTTTGTGTAATGGATGATGAAAATACTACAATACTACTCACCCTCACAATAGTTGCAGGCCTGGGTCAGTGCTTGGCAGTGGGTTAACATGGCCACTTTAGACACAGCCACGCCCACCACTGTACCCTCCTTATTCGCTTTATACTACACAGAGATGAAGCAAGAGATGAGCCACAACACCGCAACTAAAATGACGCCTTTAAATATTTTTTGTTATCGTGGCAGGAAACAAAAAAGGCAGGAAAAAAAAAAAGTCCCACTGTGTTACCTCTATATATGCAGGGTCAGTGTTAGCAGTGGGAATGTGTGGCTGCCAGTCTTTGGATGGTTTGGTGAGATACTTTGAGTCTGTTATCACCCACTTCATTCGAGGCCAGCCTGTCAGAGACAGGGAAGTCATACATCACACAACAAGAAACATTTAATTTCTTAAATAAAACTCAACAACAATTTTTAAACACAGGTGTTCTAAATGTGTCCTAAACTGAAACACTATGTGTTTCACTTTAACAGTATTTCATTAAAGAGCAAGATATTTTTCTCATCGTATCTAACTAAAACCACAATTCCAGAAAAATTGGGATGCCGTGAAAAATGTAAATAAAAATTCACAATAGTACATAAAAATCACATGAAAAGGCTGGAAGAGTAAGTGGTACTACAAACAAACAGCAGGTTAAAGCTCTATCATACAAAGAAGATGCCATATTTGAACATGATCCAGAATCACTGTCCTCTTCTTTGGGCCAAAGCTCTTCTGGAATGCGCTGAGGTAAAGTGGAAAACTGTTCTGTAGTCAGATGAATCAAAATTTGGAAAATCTTTTTTTTTTTTTTTTTGAAAACATGGATGCCACATCCTCTGGAACAAAGAGGAACAGAACCATCTGGATTGTTTTCAAAAAGCCTGCATCTCTGATGGTATGGGGATGCATTTAGTGTATTTGAAATTGGCAACTTATACATCTGGAAAGGCACCATCAATGCTGAAAGGTATATACAGGTTTTAGAGCAACATATGCTCCCATCCAGACGGTGTCTTTTTTCAGGGAAGGCCTCGCATATTTCAGCAGGACAATGCTACACCACATGCTGCATCTATTACAACAGCAATGTTCTACAGTGAATAAAATATGGTTTAATGAGATTTGCAAGTCATTGCATTCTGTTTTTATTGACATTTTACACAGCGTCGCAACTTTTAGACAATTAGACAAAGCATTGTTTTGTTTTGCTTTTAACAACAGAAGAATATCCACATTCAGGACAGAGCTTGCTGACCTTTAAATTGTAGTATTTCACCAGTGGGGGTCTTGGGTAGGCCTTTCAAGCAGATCTCACTGGTCAGAGCCAGGCCAACACCACAGCTACCGAGCAGAAAGCCCACCTGGCTGATACCTGCATCCTAAACACAGCACATACAGGACAACAACAAAAAAAGCACTCAGAGGTTTGAACATGAAAAAAAAAAATCTACATTTTCCTTTGATGGTTTTCATACCTTGCGAGACAGCGGCACCTCAATAGGTACAGGTATAACTTCAGCCAGGAGGCAACCATAAAAGGCCACCCAGAACATCCCAGGGTCACTGTTGGGGTACACCAGCGCCACCTACCAAGGCAATTAGTTGGACATGAACAGCAAGGCATTTTCTGAGGCTTATGGAGATGTCATGTAGTAATGTGGCAGTGAGGTATTTTCTGCAGTGGATTTGATTAGCACCTGGCTGCTACTTACCCTCTCACTTCCTATGGAAGCAGGAAGGTTGTACTTAGTTTTTCCACACACTGCTTCGGCATCTGTTTAATATTTATTCTTTATTTATTATTTCTTTGGTCATTTTGGGGGGAAATTTAGTTAGAAAGATGTTGACATTTAGAAAAGGCCATGTAAAATGGGTAGGTGTAATAAGCTAAAGCTTCAGCTTGTACCTTTTCGGTCAGTAATTTGTGTTCTTCCCATTTAATTCAGTTCTTTGTCATCAACATTTATTTTTATGGGCATTTCTTATTTTTTTTTTATTTTGTTAAAAAATTGTTAATAATGAGTGAAATAAAAACATTATCATTATCATTCCTGCTTTCCACAGAGGCAGCAGCTATTAATCATGTTGTAATCAGTATTCATTGCAAATATACAGGTTAAAATGAACTATTTGCTGTAAACACTCAAGAATGTATCTATAATTTTTGTCTTTCCCTGTACAAAACAAATTTGCTAGGGTGACACAACCTTTGTTGTACATTTTCTGTATGTGTGTGTATAAGTGTTTTTTTCTGTCTGTGTGCTCTTACTCTGTCTCCTGGTTTGAGGATTTGCTCGTTTTTAGTGCCCAGTTTGTTCAGAAGGGTATACGCCAGCTTCACACTGCGACTCCACAGCTTCCCTAACAGACAGATGGTGGATTGGGGGGAAGGAAGTTAGCACCTTCAAAAAAAAAATCATGTCACAGAGTTCACCCCTTTTTTTTTTTTTACTATCACCAGGTCTCAAAATAATATAAATACTATTACTGTTCAGTCATCACTTTCAGTATTTTATGACATTAAATAACATATCAGTTTACTGACTTGATGCCATACACATTCTTCTTTGACTCTTGTGTCTCACCATAAGTCAGTGTATAGAGTGGTTTGCCTGTGATATCAAGAGCAGTGAGGGCAGGGCTCTTCCCCTGAGTGGCCCCCCAGCGAGCCAGTGCTGCTTGCAGTGCTGGGGGCCAGTTACTGACCACTCCCAAAGGCTCCCCTTTCACTGGGATGATCTGACGGCCCTCTGGCTTGGGTGTGTTGGGGTCTGGCTGGGGCACTGTGAAAGGGAGACAGCAGGATGCTTTTGGGTATGTTAGAGACTAATGAGCTCTAATCTTACCTGCTATTTTAATTTACAAAATATATATAAATATTAAAGAAGCGACACCCCTATTTTCTTATTTTAAAATATAATTTTATCAGCTTTACAGCAAACAAATTCATGGAATCCAAATGATCTCATATACAAATATTTTTTTTTTTTTTACTTTGCTCCCAAGACTCCAAATTTCTAACCAAATATTAGTAACACTCATAGCTTTTCACCTTTTGTAAGTGAGTTGTGATTTATTGCTGATTTATTGATCTGCAAGGTTGTGAAAAATGGTTCATTTGCACAGCTCTCACCACATACGGTTCAGTTCCCGGTAGTTATGTCAAAGCAAGAAAATAACACAGAGCAGATTGCCACTTACCAGCAGCAGTTCCCTCAATAAGCATTAGCTTTGATTCCTGGGTACACAGAGTGTTTACGAGCAGCAACATACAGGCATTCAGTGAGTGCCTCCTTGGAGCTTTCCTCTTTATAAAACTGTGCCGTTAGATTTGTTTGTTTCACAACAACCAGCTTCCTGGGTGTGAGGCATTTAGGAGGCATCTGTGATATGTAACACTAAAATAACCTGCATCACACTCTCCGTACATGGGAACTACACTAGTTAATTACAACTTATAAACCGTTTACAAAGTGAGACTTATTAGAAGTACCTAAATGTGCTTTTCTAAAACAGGGAAGTGTTCACAAATAATCAAGAATGTATTTTTTGGAATCCTACATCTGACTATTTATCTTATTATTATTAAATGCTGGAGCAAGAATTGGGCAGAAATGTTTTTATGTGTATTTTGTGACAGTCAAACAGTCTACCTTTAAATCTACTTCACTGCATTGGAGGTTTCCATGTTTCATGCATCAACGTACCTTCTACGATCTCCTCCGAGTCATCGGTGAAGAACTCACTGAGCGGGGGCCTCTTAGGTCTCTTTAGGGTGTTCAGCAGCTGCTGGATCTTAGTGGAAACCCTGCTGCTCACAGGAACTCCTACAGGCAGGGCGAAGGTGGAGAGGGACAGCAGCAGGGATAAATACACAGTCACAGACCCCATGGCTCTAACAAACAGTGACAGAACATTAGAACATTGTTTATACTTCTTACCATCACATAGTCTGCTGTTTTTCATTCCATAACTTGTTTTTTAGTAAAAATGTAATTAACTGTAAATGCACTATCTTAAATCAGTTGGACTGAAAAGCAGCAGCACGGGCAGGTGGCATCCACACAAGGAAAACAGAGTGAGAACCGGGATAAAGTTTTTTTTTTTGGTTTGGATCACACATGAGGATTCATTTTGTGCGTGTAGACATTGGTTTTGTTTCATTTCCTTCTAAAATAACTCATTACAGACAGCAGGGAGAGTACGAGCACATCGGCAAACACAGAAGGCCGGGGACATTATAGA
Organism: Archocentrus centrarchus; assembly: GCF_007364275.1. Classification (NCBI taxonomy): domain Eukaryota; kingdom Metazoa; phylum Chordata; class Actinopteri; order Cichliformes; family Cichlidae; genus Archocentrus; species Archocentrus centrarchus. Next base: position 16,418,650 of record NC_044350.1, read on the forward strand.
TTAAGGAGTTTCCTTACTCTGGATATTACCTCTTCCTATCAGCCGGTCAAAAAACATTCGAGAGAATGAAAAAAAAAAAAAAAAATCAGGAAGAAAAAAAACAACTTTGATTAATAAAAGGTCACAGCTGGCAGTCAACACTTATTTGAAGAAAGAGAAATCAGACTCTTGCAAAGGCACGTCAAATTTTTAAAAAATTAATTATGTGGAGCATCCATTACCGTCCGCAGTCTCCATCATGCTCGAGCGGCTCTGTCCTCGGCTCATCCCCCGGACGACAGCGTTGGAGGGCAGGTCCACCCGCGGGCCTCTGGCCGGAGGGGCCACAGCTGTCACATCTGGAGGAGGTGCACTATTCTCTGAGGGGGCTGCTGCAGGGAAAGCAGTGGGATGTCCTCAAGTTTTAATAGGATTATTGTACCATAGCTGTAATTTTCAGTAGTCTTTTAAACACGAGCCAGAGGTACTGCTTATTCAAAACACTGAGAAATTTGAAAAACACACATGCATTAGCAAATACAAATGCAAAAGACCCAGCAGAAATTACAGAGAAGTTCAGACTATTATTACCTATACACATGAAATATATTTGTAAGTGAAACACTGCTCACTACTGAAATATAGTTATCAAATCTATGCTGGATTTATGTACTCTACCATACAATATTAGACTACATTAAAGCTACTTCTACAGCCTTATGTAAATTGGCCAATCATATGATCTAAACCTTTTACCTGTGTTTGGAGGCCTCACAATATTAAAGCTGCTTTTCCTCTGGTTAAATAATTGATAAGTCTACTAGCCCAAGCTTTAACGTACTTGATGATCCACAACATTTGCACAGAAAAATCTCCGCAGCCACTGTAACATCAGGATACTGCATGCCTCACCAATGCGACTATGAGCCAGCATGTCTGTCACAGCTGCAGTGCGGGTCTGCTCATGCGGCTGGTGATGAGGTTGGTACTGTGGTTGGTGGTGAGGCTGATAAAGAGGCTGGTACTGCGGTTTGTACTGAGGCAGAGGTTGGCTCTGAGGCTGTGGCTTGGCCTCCTGGGAGAGGGTGGAAGAGGCCGAGGAGGAGGTGGAGGAGCCCTGGATGGAGTGGTTGACCCAAGACTCTGGGCTCTGCAGGTTGGGGCTGACCTGAGGCTGAGGAGCAACCACTGATGACTGTCTGCGCACGGACGTCTCATCTTCAGAGCCAGACGAGGAGTCTTGAGTGCAAGAAAACAAAATATAAATATCTGTAATTGTTAAGTAAAAGCCCAACGTTAATGCTTTCACGCATCCTACCTGGTGGAGTGCGAGTTTCAATGGGTGACTGCACGTATGTGGACCGCCGTTTGGTAGGCATGGGGAGTGCCATTTTCTCTTCCTTATGTTTAGCCAAGGCAGCTTGTACTGCCTCAGTATGGATATCTGCATAGACAGAAACACATTTGGTTCAGGTAGACATTAGTCCCAGTAATTCAGAGCAGCAAAACAAAGAAGGGCACAAAGAAAAAAGCTGTTAACATTCTTTCAAAATGACTCGACAATGTAGATTGTGCTTCCTATCCCCATTTATGGTCTTTTTTCCATTAACGAGAGATTTTTGCTGTCCAAAGCTGTTTATTTTTCTTTATATAAAGGTTTATTCAACAACTTCAAAGAGTCACTGCTGCCTGAATAATATTTTCATATGTTACTATTTCCATAGGGGATCCCAACTGAGAAGCCTAGTCCTCTAAATGAGATTTTGGGGCACAGTAACTAACTTTAGGCCCTGGTACCTCCGGAGAGGGGGGGAAGGGGGGGGGGGGGTCTCAGGATAAAGAAAAAGTGAGAAGGAGAAGAATAACAAATATCTAACCAAGCACATTTTTGCTTGCAAAATAATGATGAAAAACATTACTCTGTTTTAACTGATGACGGTATTTTTTGAAAGCAGCAGTGCACTGTTATTTCTGTGAGTAATATTTTAAACTTGAAGAAAGGATGCAGGTGAGACGCCCGAAGAAATCCTTACAGGAAGACAGCAATTTCTCATTGAAACGGGGAACAGAGAGGAGAGAACAAAGCTGCATATTAGCCCACTCACATGCCTACACGCGCAAATGCACACCGTAATAAATGCAGAGATACTTTCGCTTGATGACACCCACAGGCGCATTAAAAAGGCACCGCGTAAACAGACACACATTTAGACCACGTAACGGAACGTGCGCGACAAAAGATGACTTGGTGAATTTTCTCTTCTCATCAACTCTGGGGCATCATTTTATGCTGAAACATCAACAAGATTTAAATAAATCATAAAGTACAGCTCATTTCACAGCAACAGTGGGGACCATAATTACATAACTGCCATTCTGTTTAACAGATTGTTCTCGGCTAAATCATCCTCTCTCATAATGTGCATCCCCTCACCGCAGCGTCAGGAGAGATGACTCCTTACACATGTCCGGGAGGATGAAGGAGGTTTCCACGGTGATGGGCACAGCGGGGTAAGTGGCAGCTTGCAGTGTGTGGAGTTTTACTCCAGCTCCAATCAACACTGACATGTGGGCAGCTGACCTTTACTTAGTTTTATCTTTGATACATGCCGGTTTGACTTATCTTCTTCATCTGAATGAGTGTACAAAACATAAAGTGTAATCATAGAGAGAGCAGCTCCAGAAAGGAATCAGCAGTGTGCTTAAGTGATCTCAGTAGTGGCAGGCTGTTTAAGAGGTGTAATAACTGGAGGAAGCCAGAGGCAATTAAATTGCTCTGCAGTCTTTGACATGATAACCACGTTACTATTATTTTTTTTTCCTGTTCCTCACCACTGCACTTTTATATTATTCTTACAGTATTTTTAACTCTTCTAATTAGAAATCTCTGGCTTGCCGTTTTCCAACACCATTACTCTGAGGATGACAAGATCATTTTCTCTGGCAAGTCAGGTCATAACTTTGGTCTGGATAGAAATCCTTCATCGGTTTTTGGATGAACTGACATTATAACACCTACTGAATTTAGTGATCTCCTACTTTTCCTCTCAAGCCACGATTAGAAACTTATTGCCTTTTTTTTTAAAGCCAGCAGCATTATTATGAAATATCCATGTACCTCAGGATGAAATGCAGTAATTTTGGTGATACCCTGGTTTTCATTAGGTCAAAATTTCAATGGGATACCCCGCAAAACCGGTGGCCTCAGCTTTACTTTGTGTTTTGCACATCAGCAAATGTTATCCTTGTGAAAGATAATTAACATGCTAGCCTAAGTGATGAGCATTGTCAATACAAGCATGCTAGCCTGCTACAATTAGCATTCTGCTAAACAGACACCATAAACTCACTACAATTTGCAAAAGTCAGGAATAGAAACATTTTGTATACATTCTGTGTTGAAATGTATTCCCAATAATCAGTATATTTACCTTCAACCTTTTTTATTGATTTTCCCAAAACTCGGGGTTAAGCAAATACTATATGGACAAAGTATTGGGCCACACAAGCTTTGAATTCAGGTGTTTTTAGTTCCACGGCCACAGGTGTTTAAAATCAAACACCTAGCCATGCAGTCTGCCTTTGTAAGCATTTGCGAAAGAATGGGTCACTCTAAAGAGCTCACTGAATTTGAGTGTGGGACTCCAGGACGCCACCATTACAACAATTTCTTTCCTCCTAGATATTCCACCATCAACTTTAAGTGGAATTACTGCAAAGCAGAAGAGTGTTTAGTAATCACAGCAACTTAGCGGCAAAGTGGTAGACCATGTAAAGTTACAAAACTGGATCACCCAGTGAGGTTCACGGTGCACAAAGGTTTCCGATGCTCTGCTGACTTAACTACAGAATTCCAAACTTCTGCTGGCACTGACATCAGCACAAAAACTGTGCACTGGGAGCTTCATGGCATGGGTTTTCATAGCTTCCACAGCTGAGGAGCTGCTGTAGGTATAATGTATTGGTGGCCCACAACTTCATGTAAAAGGAACCCCTGTCCACTGTGACACTTTGTTTTAATCTGATCCTGCAATATAAAATTAGTTCAGGAGTACCATCTGCCATTCAGCTCGGTTATATTTTACACATTTTCCCCACAATATCTCTCAATTTAACCACTTTGCCAGTGAACATTTTTATACAAGAAATCATTTCATATGTGGGCGACTTTAGAGAGTATGAAAAACGTTGTAGAGCAAAGCACAACGATTCTGGGAGCCTGTTCGATGCACTAAATATGGTATCCAAATTGAAGGTTTTGAACCATAGAAGCAAAAAGTGGCTGTGAAACAGGAAGTAAGAGCTGTCTTATAAATAATACAGACAAATGTATGGGTGTCTCAAATCTAAATTTAAAGCCCAATTTAAACTACTGAATGTCTTATAAAAAAGCAACAGCTGAATTCATAAGGGAGAAGTGCTGCCAAATTTGACTGTCAGTAAGTATAATGATCATAGCCTGACTAAATCTGACCACACAACATAACAATGCCATATTTTTAAGTTAGTACACAAATATGAACACAAACTTTTGGCTCTTCCAATAGTTGGATTCGTATCTCTCATGCAATACCATCAAGTAAACATTGAGACAAAGCTTTATTTCTTAACATAGAGCTTTTGTCGCAATTTCAATTTAGCCTCTACTGTGCCTTTTCTGTTTTTATTTTTTTTTAGCTCTAAACCTTCTGAATCCTCTGACTAGATTAAACAAAAATAATGTATGTTGCTACTGCTAGTCAGATTTTTCTATAAAGCTGAAATGTTTTTAGACAGTCCTCCACCAGACTCCAGTCTGATAGACAGACTTTAGATTAGTCAGCCTGGCATTTAGCATGCTGCAGAGGCTGAGAAGCTTTTTGAGAAAAGAACCAGCAGGGTGTGGGTCAGCCCACAGGGAGATGCTTTTAGAGTCCAGTCAGTGAACAAACACTAGTTATACCCTCCGCACGTGCTTCAGGCTTTTTTGCCTCGTCTTTACGTGAAAAGGGAACGACTATCTCTGAACAGGCGAGGGGGGCCTACGGGTACATCTTTCACCATCTTACAGTGCTGTGATTGCAGCCGTTCCCCAACTCTCTGTGAATGACACTCGTGCCCATTGATCAATGGTCATGACAATTTGCATATTAATGATCATGAAGCTGACCTCTCGGCCCATTCTCAGGCAGTGGTGGTAGTTTCGGTCATTATGCAAATGTACTGTTTATAAGGTTTGGGAAACCTGCAGTCAGCTGACACTGAGGAAGTCACCTGGATGAGTGACAAATCGTTTTTCCCACTGAAAGCACTACGTCCAGATAAACAGAACCAACTTTCTGGGATATTTACTCCTTTTTGCAAGCATCGTGATTTCTTAGTTTTTTTTTTGTTTTTTTTTAACCCCCCCACATCAGTACTCCCCTGCTCTTCTCACACATAGCCAGTCACTAATGTCACTCTGCTGTCTGAGAAGGGGTCCTCACTGAGGGGGGTTTCCAGCTGCAGCACTGCACTGCTGTCTGTCTCTCTCAAACATGTGCACACATACACATGGACAGACACACACATTCCCCACACACATCTCTTTAATTGGTCCCTTTGAAACAGCCCAGTCACCAAGCTTAAAAACAGTAGGATCGTTTCAGCTCTTAAAACTTGTTAGATTAAGCTGTATTGCTGCTGTGACTGGTGCATCAGAGGGGCTTTACATTTGAGGAACAACTGAAGTGGGATGAAGAACGTTTTCGGCGTTGGATTTCTCGCTCACCTGATCTGTAGCGGTCATCCCTGGTTCCTCCACTACGATGCGTTCTGCGGGAGCGACGCTCACGATACCGGGATGAACTGGAGGGTGGAGGGGGATGGCCAGAGGAACTAGGAGGAGGAGGAGGAGGCTGTACATCATTTTTAGGGGGTGGTGCTGTAAAAGAAACACAAAAAATGTGCGTTATTACAAAAACAACAACAACAACAAAAAATCCCAAAGCTTTTCTACAAACACTGTTTCAATATGCAGAAGACTTCAGCAAGAACAGCCCTTGAATATCTACTGACCTTCACTGGTTTAACATCTTACCAGGCTGCAAACACTGCGGCACCCTGTTGGCATCAAAGGTAAACTAAGCTTGGAATTTATCTAGACTTTATAACTTTTAAGAAGCAAAAAGATGGATGCTGTTGATAAACAAATTACTTTAACACTGCTTTTGCAATTTCTTTATACTTTAACATTCTACCTGTTATAATAATAACATTTTTAATAGTTCTATCGAGGTTCTACTTTTTTCATTGTTTTTAATTTAACAACTTTTTAATATTCTAACTTAGAATATGTGTCCCTGAGCCCAGTGGGACATATGGCTGTAAGTTTTCTCCACTTGCCACAGTGCCCCACATGTCCCATCTCTTCCAGGTCTGCCATTGCTGCCCTCTGCCAGGTGATCTTAGGCCTGACCCTCTTTCACCAACCTGGAGTTCTCTCACTGGGCATTTTAGCCGCCTCATCTTTATTTTGAGAGACAAGTTCTTACAGCCTGTTGTCTTGTACAAGTCCTTACTAGAGATCAGTAGATGTTGCAGATCCTTGTTGTAAAAGGTGTTGATTTTGTTCATGTTGCTCTGCACTACACTCCAAGACTCAGAGCCATATATCAGTACTAACTTAACATTGTTATTGTAGAGCTTGAGCTTGGTTTAGATACTGTATTGCTTTGACTTCCAGATGTTATTGAGTCGTCTAAAAGCACAAACGGCTTTAAGTCTGGTCTTGATGTCTTTGAATGAATTCTTTAATATTCTTCTGAACCTCAACGATGAATGTACTGGATAGATCAACTGGCATATTAATGAACATCAAAACAAAGACGATCATATCTTATAAATCATCTGGAATATTTGTAAACCTACATTTATACTCAGTTCATGTGGGAGCCACAGCATACTTATGTATAGTATTCTCTATTTTGGCAAAATCAAATGCCAGTTCAGCACTTTTAATATAGAGCCACACTGCTGTAATATGTCCACAGTGTTGTTGTGCATTACCCATGTCATATATATACTTACAGATGATTCCCAGAGTTGCCATGTAAACTGCTCTCTTCTCCCTCCCCTCACCCCCCAACCGGTCACAGCAGCTGGCTGCCCCTCCCTGATCCTGGTTCTGCTGGAGGTTTCTTCCTGTTTACGGGGAGCTTTTCCTTCCCACTGTTGTCAAGTGCTTGCTCATAACGGGCCGTGTGATTTACACATGTTAGGGTTTCTTTCTAACATTGCAGGGTCTTTACAATATCAAGTGCCTTGGGGTGATAGTTGTTGTGATTTGGTTCATATTGAATTGAACTGAATTGTATTGAATGTACATTTGAACTGGCACAAAAAAACGCAAAAGTTAAATATTTTTGTTGCATGTACTTGCATTTATTTTCTTAGGATTATGCTAAAACAGATCCAAAAAAGGGGTTATGAATACTTACCTGGAGTGTGGATTATGTAAGGAGCCAGAAGTTTTGCCCTTTTCTTCTCATAGCCCTTCTGCGTGATGTCACCTGTAGAAAAAAATAAAATGAAATAAAATACTGTACTGTTTTTGAAAAACGGAGTGTAAGAAAAACCACCATAAAATAACAAGACAAATCTAACTTTGATGGTTTAATTTGTTGCCATTAAAATAAACACCAGTTAATCACGTTGTCAACAGCGCTAATCTGGAGGAAATGTTTTGAACACTCAACATTAACAAGAAATGTTATGATGGTAGGTTTTTATTCACATTAGAAAAATATAAACATTATTAATATAACTTTTTCTCTCATTAAATCTGCTTTAACAGACCAGATCATGGTTAAGATCCTGGCAAGGACTGAGTAACAGTTACTCAAGTACTAAACAATTCATAGAAAATAACACAATAAATAATTTGATCATTTGATCAGCTTTCACCTATGTGTCTGAATGGAGTCAGTCAACAGAGAAAGGAGGAAACAGCAGGGATAAAAAAAGAAAAAATGATAAGGAAGATGATGAAAACACAGTTGGACGCACACAGTGTTGCAGTAATCTCAAGAGATGGCTGCAGGCACCAACCATGTGGCTCGATTCCAGCCTCAAAGAAGGGAAAAACAAAACAGGACTAAATCTGGAAACATACGGAAGCGTGGGCAAGCGATGGGATGATTCAGAGACACAGGGAGAATAGGGAGAAGTGTGAAAGCTGAGGACAAGAAAGGAAAAAACGGAAATGCTGAGAAGAGAAGGAGATGAAAACGGGGAGAATTTATGAAGATGAGAATGATGTTGCATTCAGAGGAGGAATCCTGAGTCACAGGTTTGACTTGATCAGATTCAAGTGACAGGCAAGCAGTGTCCCTTTGACACCTCCTTCCATCCCTCCTGCTAACAGCCCATCTGCATCTTCCTCCACCCCACCAGACCCAACACGCTGACTGAGCTCTCGGCTGGCCCTGAAGCGATGCAGGGAGACTGCCAAACTCCTCTGTGGGCAAAGCTGTCAGATTTTGAGATACTAAAAATCCATCTGGAGAGCCCGCACTCACTCTTTCAGTAATTGTGTTGATCAGCAATGATTCATTCAGTATGTTCATTAGTAGCTGCCCTGGCTGCTTTTTAAACTTCATCTCCACATGTCTCAGAGACAACCTGTTATCCTGTTACAGTGACTAAAAATGTTTATGAGGAATGGGAGATAACTTTACATTAAGTACAAGCATTGACTGGTCTGATGGGGGATCCCAATGTATGTGAATCAGTCGCTCTTCTTCAGTGGCATCGTGTCCTGAGCCAGTGAGTTTTAATCCTGGATTATAATTTGGGTTGCTGAGATGTACAGCAACCAAAGCCAGAAAGCTTTCTCACACCCATTTTTTTATCTTCCCAATTACAACACAGAAACGAGATGAGGCTTTTCTGATGTGGTTCCAATAAATCACAATGTTAAACCCACGAACAGGTGAAGGGAATAAAATTAATTATCTTGTTTCAAGGTCACTCGTCAAAGGGTGGGACATAAGGCAGCAACTGAGATGCCAGTTCTTGAAACTGACGTGTTAGTAGTAGGAAGAACTGGGAAACTCAGTGGCTTGGACAAAAATGATATGACGATTACATGAATGGGTTGGAGTATACCTGCTTTCAGTGGTTAGTACCTACCAGAACAGAAAGAGGTTCAAGTTTACAGTTTTTTGTGAATTTCTTACAGGAGAGTGTATAGAAACACATACGATTTACAACACATCATCCAAACTGGCTCTGAGTGACCTTAAATCTGCTTGGAAAATCTTAACTGCTTAGAGAAATAAGTGAAGATTTGCATCTTCAATTACATGCAAACTTCACCTTTAGATGAAGACCATGGGATATGACTAAACACTCCAAAGAAAAACCACTAATACCTTTGAAACTGCAGTTTGCCTACAGCAGTAGTTAAGTAAAGGGAGAATGTGTGAGCTCACAGTTACAGAAGGTATGATAAGTCAAGGTTGAACAAGTATTAAACCAGTGGATATTCCAAATGGAGAGTTTGGGAGAATTATCTTTGACCTTTGCTTTCTCAACCTTTATAATTATCTGAAATTTTTGTATTTATCTCTATGAAAAGATGAGAAAAACAATAAAAATGGCATTTTTGGGCAACAGAGTGCAAAATCATAACATGATGTAGCCCCTTAACTGGCAAGGGCCCGGTGACGGGCCGTTTGTAGTCTCTTTTATATGGCAGGCTAGACCCTCCCATTTTTATTGACACGTCATTCGGCCAATCATGTAACTGGCTGCACCAAATCACCTGACAAAGCTACGTGACGCCCTCTGAGTATTATTGGCTCTGGGAAACCCATTTCTTAACATTATTGGCCGAATGAGGTGTCAGTCAAAATGGGCGGGTCTAGCCTGCCATATAAATGCACTTCATTCGGCCCGCGGACCAGACGCAGCCGATTAATAGGCTATGAAATGGGTTGTTCAGAGCCAATAATAACCAGAGGGTGTTATGTAGTTGTTTCAGGTGATTTTATTTGCTGCCAGTTAAGGGGTTAACCATTTCACCCTGACAGGGCTCCACTGAAGGATGATACACAGATCCACCTCCTACATTTAAAGACTAATCTCCTTGGCTTTAAACAAAGCATCGAACACAATTCTTAAGCAGAAAAGACAGCAAAGCTTAGGCAACTCACAGACATAGCCAGATAAACTGTAACACTGCTGACACAACTATGGACAAGACGGACGCAGTGAAAGTGCTCCTGTTTGGAGGATATCGCCTGAAAGCCCACTCTGACACAATATCTGCTCAGGGACTGAGGCCATTTTTTTCTGGAAATGGAAGAAAAGCAAACACTTCCATAAGTAATGCATGAACAGTGCAGTTGGCCTCGCTCAGTCACATAATTTATTTTTAGCTTATGTGAACAGGCAGTTTCACTGCAGATAGACACACACACACACACACACACACACACACACACACACACACACACACACACACACACACACACACACACACACAGAGATGGCGGCAGTGAAGGGGGAGGGGTTTGCGTGGCATTAAATGGATCTCAAAGTAATCACTCTTCCATCTGGATGATTTGAAAGTCATCTGCTTTTTATGCCTGCGTCATCACATTTGGACTCCAGCAGTTGGAGCTGAAGGGTTAAACCTCTGTGACGGGAATGCATCCTATCAGTGACCTACAGGTGATGAGAGGGCTACATGAAAATATGCATGTGTCTGCTCCCTTGTAACCATTTCTGCATTAACTATTCCTAAAATTTGCTCCGATTTTTTTTTTTTTTTTTTTTATTGTCACAATTACCGATGTCTTTTTTTGACTTTTCCAAAAAGCTACTTGGATTAAGGTTTTCCATGGAACTGGAAACCCTTGGAACACTTCCAGGTTGTACAGGTGCCTCGCCCTGTTAATAAAGGGCATACAAAAAAAAAAAACTGATAAAGCAAGTTCTTCTGAAGAAAGATCGGTTAGTGTGACACACCTCAATCACATCATTTTTTTCACATCACCACAGAAGAAAACAGAGATCCGATATGTTAGAAACGGCTTCAGAGCATAAATAACAGTGCCGGGCATCCTACAAAGATCACGCCATGAGTTCAATCCAGAAAGAGGTGGAAAAAAAAAAATCCACGGAAACAGCAAAACACCTGCAGTAGTCTCCACATCTCACTAAAATCTTTGTGTACACACGTACACAAAGGAAATTGTTCAATAACACTTCTGGGACACAGACATGTGAGACAAAAGTTAAACTTTCTGCTAAAATTGTAAATGCCGTGTTTGGAGGAGAAAACAATACCAAGGAACGCATCGTAAATGTCGAGCAATGCGGAAGGACTGCATTGATTTGGGGCCTGCATAGCTAAAGTCAGAATTTCACAGAGAAATTGTGCAGAAGAGTGTAAGGGCAGCAGTCCATGGCCTTGGACCTTGGTCATCTTGTGAAAGCAGAATGAGTCAAAGCACACAGGTACACTCACAACAATATTTTGGGGGAAAAAAGGAGAAGATTCATGTCTTGGAACGGTCAATGTAAAAACCTGATTTTTTGAGATTCTGTGACCTAGTGAAGGATGTTCATCTCACCACCACTGTGCAAGTATCATAAGTGACTTGTGACTGCATTCCAAAGGGTTCACAAAGAGAGCTTCTTTCCTTGTAATGCAGCTTCAACATTTACTTGAAAGGGTTAAACAGATGTGTTATTCAATCCGTTTAACTTATTATGAAGACAAAAGTGTCTAAACATAATATAGACACAAACAGTCAAAGAAATCTGCTTGAGGCAAATCGCAGCTCTGCTGAAGAGATGAGGGCCTCACTCGTTAACCCACTTTCTCAGAGCGGCCCAGTCACGTCTGTCCTAATGGTGGAGGTCACCATCAAACTATTTCAGCGTTACAGTCTGGCTTCACATGAAGCCGCCACCGCTCTGCTCTTTTTGTCTTCGACAGTTGCACTGGTGAAGAAAACCTTTGCATCCACTTTGGAGTGCGTGTTTCCATTTTCAACAATGTAAAGGGGAGAGACATCAAAGCAGTGCCTTCTCTAAGCCCTCTACACTCTCACACGTTCCAGCTCCAGATTATTTGAATTGCAGCAGGCCTGCGCTCTCCTTCCTCCCCACAGGCACTCAGTCTGAATAGTAATTAGCTGTTGCCCTCTATTTTCTTTCCCTGTTTCTTTCTCTCCCTCATGCCATTATGATTCAACTGCTTTCTCAAAAACCAAAAACAGAAAAGAAACAATTTAAAGTCATGTTAACACCTGCTTTGTGAAAATTACATAAACACTTGTTAAACTATTACAGAGGAAACATGGATTTCCTGCTGTTGTCTCTTATCTTAAAGAAAACAGACAACGAGGTCTGGTGATAACATGCCTCCTGTAATCACACAAAAATAAACTCCAGGGAAGATCTCCCAAACAGAATAAAACAAGTTTGCCACTGCAGTATCCGGACATACCTAGAATAAATGACACATGGTCCCTCCTCTTTGGCACCTGTGCCTTCTCTGCCTTTGCTGACTGAGCTCTAGTGAGTTTTTTCATGGAGAGGTTATTTATCTACCAATCCAAATACTTAAAGAGCCAGAGGATTTTTATCTATATTATCTATAAAATAAACATACTGAAACCTCCTAGTGACATGTGTCACTATTTTGTTAACCCATTAAAATATATTAATGGGACAAAATTTGATGCAGTGCTTTCAACTTGAGCAGAATTATCAGTTTTTAGACATCAAAACTGAATGTGTATACTAGAAGCCACAGCAAAAAGGTCCTGGGTTCAAATCCACCAGCCAGCTGGGGCCTTTCTGTGTGGAGTTTGCATGTTCTTCCTGAGCTTGAATGTGCAAGTGAATGTTGTCTGTCTCTGTGTTAATCCTGTAACAGACTAGTGACCTGACCGGGATGCACCCTGCCTTTTGGCCTATTAAAGCTGGGATTGCCCCCTGCAATCCTGAACTGAATAAATGGAAGAAAACAGATTTAGGATTAAATTTAAGTACAAAAAAGAAAAATGATAGTAGCTACATTTGTGGAATCTATGCCAGTGATTTCATATGGTACTCCTGTTGTTCTGCATTAACTGGCCATAAAATGTAATCCAAAGACATGCACATCAGGCTTAATAATAATTCTAATGTGGATGCAAATTAGATAAAGCACTTAGTGCTATGTGGAAAAAGCTGAAGGTGAAAGTATGGAGAGTTTTTTTTAACTTAGTAAGGCATGGTTCACATTAGCATATCCTTCTTCTGAACAGCAAATTTACAATGAGTATTTTTTTATAGATCAAAAATAACTTTGACACCTTTAACAATTAACTCCGGTTGAGTTTTGTTGATGTTAGGACCCCACACACTTTTCCAACCTACATTTGTGACAGCTGCATGTGTATGAACTCCATATGAACAAAGCAGCTGTAACTGTTTATTATTGTAACTTAGAAAAAGATTAGGTCATATTTTAAGACATATGCACACATTTGTGTATACACCAATCAGGCAAATTATTATGACCACTGACAGGTGATGTGGATAACAATGATCATCATGGCACCTGTTAGTGGGTGGGATATATTAGGGAGCAAGTGAACACTTTGTCCTAAAAGTTGATGTGTTCTTGCTGTGTTCAGCTCTTGTGGGGTGTTCCTGGTCTGCAGTGGTCAGTACATATCAAGAGTGGTCCAAGGAACGATCAGTGGTGAACCAGCGACAGGGTCATTGGCGACCAAGGCTCGTTGATGCACGTGTGGCTCAAATGGGAAGAAGGCAAGCCGGCGGGCAGTGTGATGCTTTGAGCAATGTTCTGCTGGGAAACCTTGGGTGTTGCCATCTATATAGATGCTGCTTTGACATATACCACCTACCTAAGCATTGCTGCAGACCATGCACACCTTTTCATGGAAACAGTATTCCCTGATGGCTGTGGCCTCTTTCAGAGGGGGTAATGTGCCCTGCCACAAAGCAAAAATGGTTCAGGAATGGTTTGAGGAGCATAACAACGGGATTGAGGTGTTGACTTGGCCTCCATATTTCTCCACATCTCAATCCAATCAAACATCTGTGGGATTTGCTGGACAAATAAGTCCAATCTATGGAGGCTCTGCCTTAAAGGATCTGTTGCAAACATCTTGGTGCAGATACCACAGCACACTTTCAGGGGTCTAGTGGAGTCCATGTCTCAAACGAGCCAAGGCTGTTTTGGCAGGAAAAGGAGGACCGACATAATATTAGGCAGGTGGTCATAATGTTATACCTGATCTTTGTATACTGTACATGAATGCAGATCCTTCCAAATGGTTCACTTACTTTGTATGGTACATGCTTTCTGTACTGAACAATCAGCCCAGGCTGCATGCTAATACAAGACCACGCAAGTGCATCAACAAGACCATACAAGTGTAACTCACAATTAGGGTGCTGCTCACAAATTTTGTTTTCCATATTGTACTCCATTCTTCTACCTTGATGGTCTTATTCAACATTCTCTGAGATTTTACAGTTGTCCACTTTTTTAAATATCCCTTCATCAATTCAAAGTGTCAAATGCAACATTTTATTTCCCCAAAATAGCTCTTTCTTTTCAGAGATTTGTAATGATGGTTGTAGTCATGCGTTACTGCCGTTTGAGAAAACACAAAAAAACAACAAAGGCTCAGTGGAAAAAAAGCAGTAGAGAAGTTTACTCACTCAGACAATAAAGCTGGAATTACAGGCACTGATGAGTGAAAGAAATGCTTTCAAAAAGCCTAAAGCCCTAATACACACACACACACACACACACACACGCACACACACACACACACACATGCACAGTTTCTATGTATGAGGTCTCTCAGGTGATTTGTTTTCTCTGAAATGGTAGGCAGGGTGTGGCCAACTCTGGTACTAGAGCTAATCATGTTTCCATGTTTCCCTCCACACACACACTACACTCAACTCAAGCAGACAAGTAATGACAAGGGTCACAATGCAGAAGAGGAAATAAGTCCACTGAGGTAACTGGAATGAAACTGTGACTCAGCCGGTAGCCCCCTTCAGGCTCCTGTTGTCAGCTCTTTCTTTGGTTTCTCTCTCTGCTCCAACAAGAGTGAAAGAAAAGGGCGTGGAGACACACCTGACACCTCATTTCAACATTCAGTAGAAAATGCCGTTATTATCGTTGGACACCATCAAGCACATATTTACACAAACTTTTTACACTGGGGTCTGCTTATAACACGTATGAAAAATTATGATATAAACCTAAAAACAGAAATGTGTGAGGAGCAGGGTTTCCATTATCACAATGCCCACCATACCCTCCAGGTGCTGGTAAGAGTATACAGGTCCACACATGCACGCTGTTAACCTCTGTACCAGTTTTTAATTTTCTTATACCATGTTAATTTAGTAAATTATATATTTTTGTGCTGTCTTTTACTGCATTACAGTGACAATAAGATATCTTGTGTCTTACAAAGCATGCTCTAAACCCAGGGAATAATTGTATTAACTAAAAGCACTCTGGTTTTAATTGTGTGTGGGGGAGACATGTGTGAAATACTGATTGTAAAGCTGAACACACTTTTACACTTTTAGTTCGCTGTCACAGAACTGCCTGGCGAGCAGATGCCACAGTCAGATCCCTTCCAGTCAACTCAAATTACGTCAATTTTATTTGTACAGTTTATTATAACATATAACTTCTCCCAAAAAGGGTTCATGACCAAGCCTATACACTCTATAGAAAAGCAAAGGAAAACATAAAAAGAAAAACAGGAGATCAACCTCTCAAAAGTCTGGTAAGACTGAAAAATGGTGTTAGAGTAAGAGGAAAGGATCAGTGAATTGAGCAGCTAAGTGGATATGTGGTTTAGCTGATGAGGTCAGAACTATCAGCCTGGTGGAGCAGAAAACAGGCTACCTCTGCTTAACTGATTCTTACAGTCAATTTGCAATTCCCATGAAAACTCTTCACTACTCAGTTTTCTTGCTGAGACCTGTACCAGTGGCAGATATCCAAGTCTCGAGGTAGCAACTACAAAAATTTGAGAAAACAAGAGGATTTGTGAATAAGTGATGTGGCCTTCATGAGCAAAATTTTAAAATAACTGAATAAAATACTTTTTTTTTTTTTAATTTAGAGACTTTGTGTAAGTTAAAATAAAAATGTTATTCATGTTACTTTTTGCATGTAAGAACAATAAGCCCCCCCCCAAAAAAAACCAAAAAAAAAACCAAAACAAAAAAACCTAACTTTTTCCCACAGTTATGATACAATAGAAAGTCACTGTTTTGGTCTTAAATGACACACATATGAGATACTTAAGTCCACGGGGACTCAATAGTCATGTTTAATGCAAGTGCATGACACTTTGAAAGATGCATTCCATGAAGCTACTTTATTTGGAGGATGGCTTAACCTGAACCTCATCCCCGTACAGAGAAGTGTAGCCCCAGACACCAAAACTGTGATGGGCACTCCTCATTATTCACTGTGAGGTTTCCCTCAGAAGGATGAAACTTGCAAAAACTACAAAACAAAAACTCACACATATTTCAGGCCATGAATGAAGTGGTGAAGCGGGAATGAACAATAAGACTAGACAAAATTTAAACAAACAACTTCCAACACGCTCATATTTAATATCACTTGTTATTTGATTTGCTTACACTCCCTTCTATTAAAATGTGCAACTAAGCATTTACAAACTGACTTGTAAATAATTAAGTATGCACTAAAATGTTATTAGGCTTCACAGAAATATTATATTTGCTGGAAATTGCTTTAATTGTGAATAGTTGCACTTAAGGACCGCTGCTCTGATGCACTTTTTTGCCTCTTTGCTCACAAGATTTATAAAAGAAGACCCAAAACTTGGTAGATATAAACAGCTATATGATTTATGCTTCCTTTAAAAATGTGGAATATATACACCCGCGAGTGGCTTTTATTTGTATAGTTAAACTATAACCAGCTGAGCTCAGATATCTAAAACATAATACATTTCCTGACTTTATGGGTTGACAAGAATCGGTTAATTGCACTCAACGGAATAATATGATTTCTCCCCACAATTTGCAGTAGCTTCTCAGCACATTATCATCAGATGGCAGAAGCCTCATATTTCCAGTATAATGGTCTTAACAGCTTAACACAGTGTTAAATTGTGTTCGTGTATGTGCTTCAACATATGGCTGTTTTAATCTGAAAAAGGCTTTGTGGAAACATTCAAAAGGAAAAGCGCGCACGTGCGTGTGTGTGTGTGTAAGCGGGGTTTTGGGGGCAGGATGTGGGTGGCTACATATGAGCTGTGTCCCTATCACCGTGTGGTGCTGCATAGGGAGAGCATGAGATATGAATCCACAGCGATGATGCAGGCTCGCACCATTTGACGAGGGTGGCTGATGACACATTAAATAAGCAAGACAGCATCAGAGAACAAGATGAAATACATTTACAGAAGTTACAGAAGAACAGCTACAGTGTCCTCTATAATTATTGGAACAAATACACAATTTTTGTAGTTTTGCCTTCGTCCATCACCACAGTGGACTGTAAATAGAACAACCAATATGTGACTGAAGTGCAGACTTTCAGCTGTATTTTTATATATGTATGTATATGCATTATATGTGTATTTTTATACACAGTCTCCCATTTTCAGAGGCTCAAAAATAACGGAAGAAACTAATATGAATTTGAATGTAAAGAGTGATTTTAATATTTGGATGAAAAAAATTATGCAAGCCAATATCTGCCTGAAGTCTAGAACCCGTGGACATCACCAAATGTTGTGTTTCCTCTCTTGAGTTGCTCTACTAGGACTTTACTGCAGCCGCCTTAGCTGCTGTTTGTTTGTGGGTCTCTCTGCATTCAGTTTTGCATCTAATAACTTAAAAGCATGCTCTGTTGAGATCAGGTGTCTGACTTGGGCATTGAAGAATATCATATTTCTTGACCTTGAGAAACTCTTGGGTTAATGTTATGGCATACCCGTGCCATAACAGTGTCTCCACCATGTTAGACAGCTAATGTAGTATGCTTTGGCTCACCAGCTGTTTCTCTCTTTCTCCATACTTTTCTCTTCCCATCATTCTGGTACAACTTAACCTTAATTTCATCTCTCCATCTGACCTTTGCCAAGGTTTGTTTTTTAAAACCTTGGCAAAGGCTTTAAAAAAAAAAAAAAAGAAATGCACAGAATATAAACAAGCAAAGAGGCAAAAAAAAAGTGCATCAGCAGTGGTCCTTAACACAACCATTTACAATTACAGCAATTTATGAGAAATATAATATTTATGTGAAACCTAATAACATTTTAGTGTGCAGTATCTTTTTTTTTTCTTTTTACAGAACTGTGCTGGCTTTTAGATATTTTCTGTCAAAGTCTAATCTGACCTTCCTGCTCTTAAGGGTAATCAGTGGTTTGCACCTTGTTGTAAACCCTCTGTATTTCCATTCATGATTGTAGACTTTGACAAATGATACAGCTGCCTCCTCAAGACTCTTCGGTACTTGTTTAGATGTTGTGAAGTTGTTTTGTTAACCATGGAAATGATTGTGTCATTGTGTACTTTAGTAGTCTCCTGTGGTTTTCGGGCCTTTTGGTGAGCTTGAGCTGCTCAGTGCATTCCTTCTTTTTTCACCAGATTTTTGAGTTGGCCTAAAGTCTTTGCTGTGTCTCTGACAGATTTATTTGGGGGTTTGAGCTTAATGATGACCTGTGTCGCTTGCACTAACATCTCTTTGGACCTCATATTTAAAATTACATTAGAATTACATAAAATACAAATTCAACACTTTGGATATTATATCTGCTTCATTTGTCATGAAATAAGAAGGGAGCTGGCCTCACCTGGCCATGAAACTACTTGTCAGTCAATTGTCCGAGTACTTTTGGATCTCAGAAAATGGGAGACTGTCATGATCCTGGGTCCTTTGACCCAGCATTTTGGTTTATGATTTGTTTTTTTGAATCATGTTTTCCTTTGAGCTTCTTTTGTTTCTGTTCATGGTTGTGTTTTAATTTCTAGTTTCCCAGAGTTCCCTAATGATTACTGTTCAGTCTGTGTCTTGGATTCTTATGTCTTAGATTCTTGCCTTGTGTCTCATGGAAGGTCAGGTTTTGGTTCCCTGGGTGTGTACCACCTCTTATGTCAAGTCTGCGCTTTTGTCTTGTTTTTACTTCCTGTTTTATTGTGACAGTTTTCTGGTCCCTGTGTGTTATGGTCAGTTTTGCTTCCCCTTGGTCATTAGTGTAATTTGGTTCACCTGTGTTCCCAGCTGTTTCCACTCCCCTCATCAGCCCTCTTGTGTATTTAAGTCTTGTGTTTCCCCCTGCTGGTTGTCGCATCGTTGTTTGGTCATGATGGTGTGTCATGTGCTTAGTTTCATCTCATGGTCCATGCCTTGCTTCCAAGAGGATTTTGGTATTCTTGTTTTATGATTTCACAATAAAGAATTGACCTACGCCTACGGAGTCCTGCATTTGGGTCCAACTCTGCCCATTCACACTGCCCGTTATGACAGAGACATAAAAATAAAAAAAATGCATAAAAATGGCTGTAATTCTTAAACAGTTGATGCTCAATTTTTATAAAACCCCTTGAATTAAATCTGAATATCTGCACTTCAGTCACACATCAATTATTCGGTTTACAGTCCACTGTGGGGGGTACAGAGGCAAAACTACAAAAATTGTGCATTTGTTCCAATAATTATGGATAATTGGTTGTTTTTGTTTACTGTATAAAAATGAAAACAACCAACCTGAAAACAGGCTAAATGTGCAAAATGAAATAACGTGCATAAAATCAGCTGCAAAATAAACACCAGTGTATTTAAGTACTTATTTACTGGAATACTGAACTTATTTACTTCACTAAACCAGGTCACTGCCTGGAGTGAAGCCAATGACTCGGTTCAGCTGAACGACCTGGGTGCGTGGGGTTTCCAGTAAGTCCCCTACTCTGCTGTCCGCTCTCACTCACTTGACTTTTGGACTGCAGCAGCTAGTCAGAGGACTCATATGATCCAGGTTATCAGAGACCTCGAATATGTGATTCATGATTCAATAGGAAGATTCGACCCATTAACCTGGGTGAGCACTAAACATAACGTAAACTAGAAAGAAACTCAGATTGAGTGGCAGTGCACTCACTGCTCTGAAGCATGTGCGCAGCCAGTCAGACTGCTACTTCTATTTGCCACTTTTTAATAATTCAGTGAACAGAATATCAACTTAACACTGTCACCCTCACCATGGCATTTCTTTGAGTTGTGCTATTTTTAGAGGAAAGATAAATGAGAAGGAAAACCAACAGATCAGAGGAAGTTTTTCTTTAATGACCTGAAGGTGTTGCAAAGCACAACTTTAAAGCCAAAGGAGGTTGAGAGCCCACCTGTGGTTTACTGTGGACTTGGAAGTGAGCCGATTCGGTTACCCAGCTGGAGGGGTGCGCTCGAGTGTCATCTAAATAATTCAGTGTCTTTTGCACACAAAGCAGCAATGAGTTCTTAGTAGTGTGTTTATATGTTCATGGGTCTGTGTTCATGGTGAAAGTGGACATGGAAGGTTTGCCATAATAATCATAATTCACAAATTAAAACAAACGAACAAACAAAACTGAATCATGCTGTTACACAAGTGGCAGAAGATTCTTTTTATGGTGTCAGATTAAGTCTGTGGCCCGGGGCACTGAAGATCAGAGGGCAGCTCCTCTGCAACAGTTAATGAGCTTTTAAAGAGATAGGCTAAATCAGCTTCCTTCCTGTCCCAGTTAATGCTGTGCGTACATGAGGCACACACAAATGCAGCTGTGAGCTCTGCAACACAAATACACACATATACAGTGTTTTGAACCCAGGAGTCCCATGATACATGATGTCAGAGTGGGAAAGTCCAGTGGACATTTGCTGCATTTCACTGCTAACATGCACACACTGACACTGAGGAATTAAGCCAATACAGGAAAAACTGAAGTTCCTCAAACGGCCTGCTAAAAGACTCCAAAAATGGCTCAGAGACCAAAGATTCCTGTGTTAAAAAACATAACTCTATAGTAAAAATAAACATGTTTACAACCTGGTACAAAAAAGGGTTTTGGTAGAGGTAATTTCCCCAATTTTACAAAGGGTACAAAGGGTGAACTTTGCCCATTTATATTGTAAGGTGTAAAGTTATGAAATATTAAAGGTGTGGGTGGTTTGAGACGGGTGCTGTCTGGTCTTGTTTAGTGTTTGGTTGCACTAAAAGACACTCTAAGAAGTGAAGATTGGATGGTGCTACCCAAAGTTAGCATCCCATTAAAAATCAGAGCAAATTAGCCTAGTTAGTGCTAGCACAAGGTGACAACGCCACAGGTCTACCCTAATTCAGACATGGTCGTATCCACTTTTAAAATAAACACACAAACAATACAACAGCCAAGCGGGCTTAAAGACAACAAACCACTGGTTGACTGTCCATCTTTTATATACAGTCAGTGGTTATTCCCCTGCTGTCATCATATTTCCTGGCACTGTTAGAATGGCCAAAATATAACTGTACTGGGCAGCATGGTCCTTTCTTATTATGAAAAACAGCCCACTGAGTCCCTCTAACATACATCCTACTACTTAAACACTGTGTGTGAACAAATGTGTATGAATCCACAGCTCAAAATAGTCCCAAATAAATTCACTATGTCAGTGGAACTACTACATTATTTTTTTAAGGTCTGACACAGACAGGACAGCATCTCATTTATCTTTGTGGAGGGTAATACTAAAATAATAAAGCAATGGGGGGGACAGAGGAAGACTGAGAGAAGTCAGTAGTAGTGAGTGGGTGGGTGGGAAAAGGAGGAGAGATCCCCCGCAGCAGTACTGGCCCATTGCGACTCACAGGCTAAATGAGCCAGGCTTGTTGCCCCCTGATGCTCTGTGACCTAGATTGAGAGACGCAGGCAAGGCTATAATCTCTCATTTCTCTCCCTCTCTCTCAGTATGGAACAGTCTGCCGACATGAAAACCTGCATCTCCTCTGCAGCAGCATCGCAGACAGACGGCAGGGTGGATGCTGTTCACTAGAAAATCCACTCATCAGCCTGGCCTTTGCAACAGGGACTGGGGCACACATAAAATCATGAGGGGGGAAAAAAATGCTTCATGAAATACCACATGTAACTGCAGTCTTTGCAGAATCTGTGCTTACCGGTCATGTGATGCACTTATATTTAAACACATCCATAAAGAAAAGAACAATGCTGATGGCATTTATCACCAGTCATGAAATTATCATTACAAGCACCAAAATCACATCTACATTTCAACACTAAGCATAACTCTGGAGTCAGTAAATTTAGTCTGACAGTCCACTCAAATATCTCATCTACTGTTAAATAGATTGTCATAAAAATGCAGATGTAAATTCATGATCTTCAAAGAATACACCATGGCAAAATGTGCAAACTACTACAAAGGTGGTTTTTAAGTCTATCTGTGGTCAACAGTGTTGGAGGTACACCAAATGGAGATACATCATATACTGTAAACAGGCCCATAGGTCCCAAGTGGTCAGATTTTGTCAACACAATAGTGCCACAACTGCACAAACTTTGCTAGTGCTGAGTTGAACTCAAAATAAAGCATGAGTTCGAAGATGGATGTGTGTCAATCCATGAATGCTGAATAAAGTGCCAAAAGTAGGGCAGCCGAGGGGCCTATGGGCCCTTCCTACAGTATGCAGTCCTTATACCAATGTTTTTTCATATATGATGTATCTCCATTTGATATACAAAAATAAAACACAAGCCACGATAGCATAACTGGTGTTGCTTTCAACATTGGATAGCACAGAGTGAAAAATGGGACAGGTGTGTGAAAGTCAGCTTAACAGGATACAAACTAACATACTTAATATGAAGAGAGAAGCTGCTGATACTATGAAGCCCAAAAGCTTTTAGGCTGACTGGCTTTAACAGTTATGGTTCAGAGCTCCAAATTCCAGTCCGGTTCAATCAGCAAGTCTTTGGCCCCCCTCAAAGGTTTTCTTTGTGTCCATACAGTCACGGAGGTTAAAGTAGGCGGAGTTGCTCTCTCTCTCTCTCTCTCTCAGACACACACATGCACGCACGAACTCACACACAAATACAGATGAATAAACACCCACACTGCAGCCCACAACTATTTCTGTGAAAAAAATGCTGATACACATTTTCCTCTGTTTGTTGCTAGGGGAGTCCCATCTATGTGGACAACAATGGGGGGATTGTTGCCATGTATAAGATATCCATGAGAAAGCTTCAGACTCACTGGGGGTCCAGCTGCTGCTCGCCTTGTACCATTTGACTTTTACATGCCGAGTATATGCTGAGCAGACGGCAAGGGCACTTTATCTCACTAGAAGTTGTGCATACAGAAAAAGGACATCTGGACAGCAGCGAGCCTTTTCATTAGCAAAAGAATCATGTCTGAGCTAAAGTTACAAATGATGCTCTCACCCTCTGAGGCTCAGTCTCCAGAAGAGGGACAAGCGGTGTCAACTTACCTCACAATCTCACTAAAAGACTGTCACAGGTAACTCGGACTGTGCTCAAAGACACCTGCTTGTTGAGCCAAAAAGACCAACAACAGCTGCTCCAGGCGGACCATTTGATCGGAACGAAGCAGCGGCCATATGCAAGGTTATAACAAAGCAAAAACACCTACGACTGTAAACAGAAAACGAGGGGACTGAGATCAGATGACTTCAAATCAATTCTGACTCAAGCGAATGTGGAGTACTTTGAAACGTGCTGGATATATTAATGGCTAGCCAACTGTATTGAGCAACAGCTGCTGTGGGTTGCAGAAGAACTTTCTTAAAATCCTCTAAAACTCCTCTGTTTTCTTCTTCTCAGAAAAGAACACTATTCCATGCTGAAGACAACGGTGTCCTTCACAAACCAGCACAATCTGCCTCTTAGTGCCACTGAGGACCTGAGAGGCGCCTGTTTCTCAAACTAAAGACTCTGAAGACTCTGAAGAACTTGTGTTCTTGCTCTCCACTTTTCTTTCTATTCTAAAGCATGTTTGAAGTGGTGGTTTATACTTGGATCTGGCATTGAATAGGCTTCATTTAGTTAAAGAAAAAAAACTCCCAAAAGTTTCTGAATTAAGTTTTTTCCTTTTGGCCATTTTAGAACTAGAATAAGACCTACAAAAACCAGTGCTCCAGACACTCTGACTCCATTTATAGCTCATTTCATCAGTATAACAATTCTTGCATTAATGGGTGAGTGTGTCCAAATGTTTGACTGGTACTGTGTGTGTATGTGTTTGTGCGTGTATATATATTTGATTGAAATTCAATGTGATAGGTTTATGTCTTTTGCGGGAAAAGTAGTCAGAATTTAACTGATCACCAGAAAATTAATCACCCACTGATTTTGCCAAGTCTCTTATTGAAGATTTGAATAATAACTTGCCTAAATTTCACAATCAAAGGACTACTCAGTGGCACTTAAATTATGCAATCAACACATAGTCCTAGACCACCAATCCACACCGGGTAAATTGATCTGATTCATTCACAAGCAAGCTTTTTTGAAAGTTCATCAGGAGAAGCGCTGATAATAACAATAACAGTTACGAATGTGCAATTACTGCATCCCAGTACATGGTGTACACATCATTATAGTTATTTTTCATTTGCTGCCTCTCACCCGTGTTAAATGAGATGAACATACAGTGAGCATTCTCACTTATTCTCCCTCATTATCACGCTGCTGATTGGAGCCTATAATTAACCGCACAGCTCTTCCCAACTCAGGTCTGAACAGGCCACAGCCGCACTCTGAGTCTAGAGCAGTGTTGTTGCTTTTGTTTGTCTTACACGTTCTACAACTTGCGGTTCATGAACTAAAATCTAAAACAAACAGAAAAAAATTGATCAGTCCAAATCTTCAGATTTGACAGAGGTGCTGCCTTTTTAATGAATGAAAAAAGAAAATCGTGACACCTTCTCTTACTAAGCAGAAATGCTGGGTGAACATGTGTACCGAGGCTCTCTCGTGCCATGTGAAGTTTCACCTGTCTTTCCACATGGGCTGGGTCTCTCCAGGCTCTGCGCTGCAATCGGGACTGAGGCATCATTAGTGGCCCATGCTTCCTACCGCTTGGCTCTCTATGTGAAACACAACATTACTCATCCACCCCCAGGCACCTGAGAACTGCACAGCACCAATCAAGTTGCTGCAGTGATTCACAGTGTGAGGAGGAGACTTGCATAACAGTCAGCTCCATATTCCCTTTTCTTACAGTCATTCTTATAAATAAATAAATAAATAAATAAAAATGTTATCCTATATCTGTAGCAGTTCAGGGTTCAGAGTGTTGGGAGGGCCCAAAGCATCATTTGGTGTCCAGAGATGTCTCATGCAGCTCACACACAGGGCTTTGACCCATTTCATTAGACTGGAGCCTGTGTTCTGTAAACAGTGTATGGTATAGATGTACTGGGTTCAGAACTCAGAATAATGGGGGGGGGGAGCTAAAAACATCCCCAAATCCTAACACGAACGGATTCCTGGTAAAAGCACGAATCGCATGCTATAAATATAAAAAGGATGGGATGGAGAAATAACAGCTTGAAAAGGAGGTCAGTTTGTTTTTATAAATTCTTGTAGTCGTGCCCCGATGCACTGCAGCAGCACCGACTCTCATCCAGCTGACACGGGAAAGCTGTCTGTGGATGACTGCACATAAACACGCTCAAGCTCCCCGCTATTAACTTCAGTGGGAGCTTCCCACCCCACACTCAACGCCGCTGTATGCGAACCCTACCTTCGGATAGCTCCAGATCCAACTCCGCCAGCTGGTCCCTGACCTCTTTAGGCAGAGCCGACAGATCAACGCCGCGGTCGGCCATCGTTGGAAGCACAGCAGCCTGCGGGATGTTTGTGAAATCTCAAATGACAGCAGGTAAGATCCAGCATGAAGCTAAGAGGGGTGGGGGTAAGAAGAAAAAAAATCAAGATGTAGTAGTCGTGTTGTTTACTCCATCTCCGCGACTCCCCGACACCGCCATGACTGTGGGAGATGGGAACAACTCGCCAGCGGAGTCCGTCAGTCACATGACCGGGTTTGATGGTAATTGTTGTGACAGGATAGCGGGATAAAACGGACTCTCTGCTCCCTCTGCTGTCGTGTTTTTACAGCTGGGAGGGAAAAGAGCATTCCTGCTACCTCAGCTCACCTGCCACCCTCCCCTCAGGTGAGAACTAGCTCTACCCTGTACACGTATTTTCCTACACTGATCGTGGAAGGGGCGCCAGATTTTACTGAATATATTTGAAGTGATC
Source organism: Archocentrus centrarchus (assembly GCF_007364275.1). NCBI lineage: Eukaryota > Metazoa > Chordata > Actinopteri > Cichliformes > Cichlidae > Archocentrus > Archocentrus centrarchus. Next base: position 16,444,963 of record NC_044350.1, read on the forward strand.
AAGAAATTGTTTAATAACATTTCTTAATTTCCATATATATATATATATATATATATATATATATATATATATATATATATATATATATATATATACAACGTGATGTTCTCTGCGCACATAACATTTTGAATTTATTAGCCTGCGCCGCTTTTTATCGCTTTATAAACAAAGATGGCACCCGGAAGTGACTCAACTTAGTCAACAAGAAACAAAGTAAAATGTTTTTTGTATCAAATGTATAATATCCACCCCCATATTGACATGACCGTTACTGCACCACATCCCAAACGTGCTCCAATGGATCGAGATCCAGTGACTGTGAAGGCCATTAGAGTTCAGTGGCATGTTCAAGAAAGCAGTTTAAGATCATCAGAGTTTTGTGACTAAGACATGGTGCATTATCCTGCTGGAGGGAGCCATAAGAAGATGGCTACACTGTGGTCATAAAGGGATGGACATGGTCATCAACAGTGGAGTTTAAACAATGCTCAGCTGGTACTAAGGGTCCCAAAGTGTGCCAAGAAAATATCCCTCACACAATTACAGTTGTGGCTATAAGTTTTGAGAATGACACGAGTATTGGTGTTCACAAAGTGTACTGCTTCAGTTTTTATGATGGCAATTTCCATCTACTATAGAATGTTATGAAGATGCATTGCAAAGTCCCTCTTTGCCATGAAAATGACCCCCCCCCCCCCCACCCCATTTCATTTCAGCCCTGCCACAAAGGGGCAAATGGGGACAAGGCTAGAGATTACTGTCATGCTGATTGAGTTTGAATAGCAGATTGGATGCTTTAAAGGGAGGGTGGTACATGAAATCATTGTTCTTGCTCTTTTTACCACAGTTACCTGCAAGGAAACATGCAGTCATCATTGCTTTGCATACAGTGGGCTTCACAAGCATGGGTAGTGCTGCTACATAGTAAGACTACACCTAAATCAGCCACTTATCAGATCAACTTCAGGGAGAGAGGTTCAGTTGTTGTGAAAGAGGCTTCAGGGTGCCCAAGAAAGTCCAGCAAGTGCCAGGACCATCTCCTAAAGGTGATTGAGCTGCAGGATTGATGCACCACAAAGGCAGTGTTTGCTCACGAATGGCAGCATGCAGGTGTGAATGCATCTGCACATGCAGTGCACATTCAGAGATGCTCTTTATTTCATTTCAGTTGTAATGAGTGATTGAGTTACCGTTGCCTTCCTATCAGCTTAAAGCAGTCTGACTGTTCTCCTGACCTCTGGCATCAAGGTTTTTTCCTCACAGAGAACTGCTGCTCACTGTATATTTTCTCTTTTTCAGACTGTTCTCTGGAAACCCTGGAGATGGTTGTGAAAGAAACAGCAAGTTCAAAGTCACTTAAATCACCCTTTTTCTCCATTCTGATGCTCAGTTTGAACTTAGCCATGTCTACGTGCAGGTGTACCTAATGAAGTGGCCAGTGAGTGTACAGAAAACCATACTTAGCTGTTTGTTTTCACACAAAATTATGTGTTTTTGTACCAAAAAGCAAACTACTAGTTACTTGGATGGATGTGGTTATATATATTTTTTCTAATCTCCATTGCTGGGAACTAATTTCTGGGGAAAATTTGGTGGAAGTAGAAATGAGTCACTTTTCAAATGAATGTGGTGAGACTGTTAGCTAACCTATTTTGACAACCAGCAGTAAAGTCAACACCATATTTAGAGTTGTGTTTCTATCAATGTTCCAAGCCCAATATTTATTCTCCTTTAGCTTACTATTACAGAGGCACAAAGACCAATGAACTTTCAGATTCATTAATTTATTTTATTATTTGCCCAAGACAACTTATTCATTAGTTGAGACTGTACACAAGTAATGTATCCCATCTTGAGGCCTGAGTAAACTCTTTCCATCATACAGATTCCTCCAAGACATTTTTCCCATGTGGTTCCACTGCTGATAAACGCTTAAAGACTATCCTCTTTACAAATTAAGGGGATGTACAATCACGTGATTGGGGCAGGGGGTCCAACATTCCCACAGGGCAAAATAAAAATCTTAAAACAAAAAAAACATGGTATAAAAGAGTAACAAGGGGGGAAAAAATATGATAGTCTTGGAAGTACAATGTCATATAAAATAAGCTGCATTTTAAAACTTGCAATTAAAAAGAAGCACCGTGCACAAGTACTGGGGCTACTTCATGATACGAGACGGCTCGTCAAAAGTTGGAACGCACACAAGACCAGGACATCTGTAACTGTACTAAAAATATGCACTAGATTACAGAGCTCATTCACTCAAGAATACTTATCTTCACATTTACTTTGGTCACCTCATAACTTTAGCTTTCAAATCGACCAACCCCCCCCCACCCCCCACCCTCACCCTCACCCCACCCTCCCCACCCCCAGCAGCTGGGCTACACGTGTCAGCCAAACGCAAGAACATCCATGTTCAATAGAAAAATATATTGCACTAGTCTTTCCTGAACAGAAATGCGTGGGTGTGGAGTTTAAAAATCTATGTTTGATTATCATTTAAAGGCCGTCAGAGAGATGAACCTTTTCAAGTGTGTTACATTAGGACCGAGGATGGAATCCTTACACAACAAGGACAATTTTTGCATCGATAATGTTACAGAACAGAAGAAAAACTGAGGAAAACAGTAAATAGGATTAATCATAAACAGTGGTAATCTTTAGCCTTAAATAATCCATGCAGTCAATAGGGTTTGATACACAGGACTAACATGTCATCCATTCTAAATGGGTTGAAATACATGGTTTACACACACACACACACACAAAAAAAAAAAATAGTCAGGCACACAATCACGGGGTAAACAGTGTACACATCTACAAGTTGGTTTGCTAAGAACTCAGCTGACTAAAGCAACAAGTGTAAGAACTCAAATGAGAACAAAAAAAAAACAAATGACCAGGGTGAAAAAAGCTAAAACAAGAAAGTAAAAGACACTTTCCAAGCTACCGTGTACTGCATTCAGCTAGCCAATCTCTCCCCAGTCTTTCACTGCATTAGCAAAACATTATGTCAACAACATGTATCAGGCATAAAAATATTTCCTTACGCATGAAAAATACAAAATATCTTACAGAAAATTTGCCAGCCTGGGAAAGCCAAAAAAAAAAAAACTAAACAAAACTCATCACAGCCAGTGTGTGGGAAGAAGGTGACCTGAATTGCCTTTGTGAAGGGAAATTAAAATAACTGGTGATTTTGATGTGAAGACTTTCCATTCATATTTTTCTTTCCCAAACGTTAAAACCTTTTCCAAGTGTCATAACTGAACAAGAACTTACCCCAAACCCTGCAGAGTGAGTGTTTGTCGTGTGATTCATATTTACATACAGAGAGTGACAAAGCTTCAGTGAAAAGGGAGACTGCTGGGAGTGGCGGGCTGACGGAGGCACTGTGCCATCTCTTTGTGTGATTATCGTCAGCTGCGTGTGGGTGCGGGGGATCTTAGATCGGGATGGAGGATTTAAGGGCAGCTCCCTCTTTTCAGAAATCTTTGCACGAGTCCGACCTCCGAATGCCACTCGAGTTCGTTCTGGCTATCAGTGTCTGCACATCATCTCGGGGCTGATTGTGGCTGCGTTGCCATGACAACCCCGCCAGGCTGGCCCGAGCCCATGCCGGCCAAGACCGACATGGCCACCGCCTCCGCAGCGCGGACGCTCAACCCGTTGATGGTGGCCCCTGGACTTGTTGCCGAGGGTGACGGCGCGTGTTGAATAACTGCCGCTGGGGAGCTGATGGGCTCAGTGGAAGTATCCCTGGAGGTTTCCTCTCCTCCTGCAGCTACAGACAGACAGAGCAACATTCACCCTTAGAGAGGTGAGCGAGTAAAAATAATACATTAGATGGGATGAGGTGACAGATGAATCCTGGCACAAGTGACACAGTACAAGAAACCTGATGGTCAGTTCATTATCTTAACTGGTTACCTAATAAAGCTGCCTTCTTCTGCATAATAGTGACAGGGCAGTCCTTGTGAGCCAGGAGAAGCTGCTTCAGCTGTGCCACCTCATTCCTCAGGTGGGTTACTTCATTCTAATGGCAGCACAAAAAGAAATACAGCACATAAATCATGCCCCATTCTTACCATATCACCACGGAGACCAATTTATGACTGTGAGGATGCTTAAATGCTTGACACACACACACACACACACACACACACACACACACACACACACACACACACCCTGGAGATGACTCACCGTGAGGGAGACATTCATGTTGGCCAGATCTTCTGCCTTTTTCTCCAGAGAGTTAACCCACAGCTTTCGCTTTTGCCTGCAGCGGGAAGCAGCCGCCCGATTCCTTTCCAGAAAACGCTGCCTCCTCTCGTCAGGGTCCATCTCTGCTGCTCGCCGCCGCCTGCCCCCTGTTGGCTGAGCAGGGGACACCTGGAGAATGAGGAGGGGGTAAAAGTTGGCTACTTGCAAACCCAAATGTGATCAATCAGTAGAGGAAAATAAAACAACTGCAAGAGACACTTCTGACATTTTACACAATGGTAAAAATTCACAAGTAGCAGACCGTTTTGTGCACTTAAGTGTCAAATTAATGCATCCAAACCTAAAACATTTAATCCTATGCTCATGCTTGAGCACAAATTTTGACAATCCTGATTTTTTTTTTTTTTTTTTAACTTCTTCTGTTTAATGTCATTAAAAATTTTGTCTGTGATAACTACAGCTGTTAGTACTGAATTTAATATGGCTTATGGTCCTAGCTATAGGATTAGATAGCTTGGTATGTGTACTAATTACCTGTGGTTGGGCAGGTGATGGCGCATCAGAGTTTTGAGTGGGCTGCTGGCTCTGTTCCTGTCGCTGGGGAACAGCAGGGATGGATCCTGACCCCCCACTGGCGCCATCTTGTGCTCCTGGGCCCTGATGAGTTAGAGCTGCCTTCAAACGCTAAAAGGACATGGAGACAACAGCCCACGCAGGTCATATAATGTTAATCACACAAAAATTGCTTTGTGTACATTTTATTAAATGTAGCATAAGTTTACATAAATATGAAGTGTTTAGCCTGCAGCCTACAAAACGATGACAGTACGACTGATGCGCTCACCATCTTTGTCTCAGAGTGAAGACTATACCCAGATGGGGAGGATGAACCACTGCTAGCCCCTCCAACAGGCGGTCCTGGAATCCCAGGGATGTTAGGCACTGTGTTCACTGGCCTCGCAAGCTCCAGATAGCAACAAATATCCATAAAGTGGAAGGGAGGGAAAACCCAAAAGGATATGGTAAAATACCATCCAAGTACAATTTGTTGAATCTTTTTTTTTATGTTTCTGGAAAATAGCTTACAGATATAACTGAGGTCATCTGCACAGGACTGGGCAGGAGAGGAACTGTCTGTCCATTCGGGAGGTGCCTCACCAGTGGATATGAACCTGTGGGCGAACTGTTGACGAGAGAAGACACTCATAAAGGGACGTTTCTTCACTGTGTTCCCACTGACTGAGCAGAAATCGAGGACCGGGTTGAAACAGTGTTTTACTTTTCCAATGAACACTTGTTTATGAGATAACTGTACACAGCTTCTCAAGTTCCATAAGCAGCAAGAACATGGCACCAAGATTATATTTCTCAAAAGTAAGTCTGACTTGAGGAACAGGGGTGTCTGGAGAATTGGGGAGGTACAGACCTGCAGGACTGTTACCCTTCTTTAACGCCTACTTCACTTGTCTTAATAGACCAGGAGACATGCACTGATAGAAATCATACCTCAACCTCTTTAGGAAGTAGAAAAACAAAAAGATGCATTCAATTATCCTTTTTGGACACATCGCTGCAGTGTTTTCCACACACAGACTTTAGGTGGGCTTGACTCATTAGCAATTTTATTCAATGTTTAATCTGTTCCAGAGTAGGATTGATTTAGTGAAAGATATCTGCCTCCCTCTCTAATTAAAACTTCAGTTATTATGTCCCCTACCTGCAGGAGTACCATGTCTGTGTTGTGGCAACTGTTGATGCCATTAAACTGCCTCTCTAAGGAGTCTCAATCCCATGACAGGAAGGAGCCCAACTCCACTGTGTTGGTCTGTGACTGTCAGTAGTCCTTTTTCTGCTCAGTAGATCGACTGCAAGCTGCAAGACCACTCTAACTAGAACCTGCAGCAGGTTGCAAACTCATTCATGTGCTACTACACCAAACTGCAGAGCAAAGCAAGGACTACAGCTGCTAACTGTAGTCAAAGTCTACAGATAAAGAGACTCACTGGAGAGGCAGCTATTTATAAAGTTTTAGTTTTGTGTGTCACAAAATATTTGGCAGTTGAAATACTGGTAGAGAAACAGATAATTTGTTAAAGAAAGCAATGGTAGGCTCTCTATTGCATGAAAAAACACAGCAGCCCCTGTGATGGATGTAATTATATATTTTTTTTAAATCCAGGTGTGGAGTGTGAAAGGTACTTTATGGCTCAATAAAAGCCAGACTGATAAAGGCAGACTTTCTACTTAACAGGAGCAAATTAGTTTTACCCAAGCTGTCTGTTGGAGGGCGGCGCTTGTGTGATGACAGAAGTTGGAGATGGCAGCGTGGGGTGTAGTTGGTCATTACTCAGGTGAAGGGGAAGAGAACCCGGACGTACAATAGTTGGAGTGGGAGCAGAGCTCACTACGGGCTTTGTGTGGATCTCCTGTTAATAAATTAAACAAAACGACCATTTATTTTGTGCTCATTAACAATTTTTACCTGCATGAATGAACAGCAAATTGCAACACATTGTACCTTGTCACTCACCCGTGAGTCTCCGCTGTTTTCTGACATGCTGGATGAGGAATCAGGAGTTCCAGGAGGAGAAGAGTCAACTTGTAAAGGACCTTCGTCCTCATCTTTTACTTCAGATGGTGTTTGTAGAGGTGCAGCCTTAAAGACCAAAAGCAAAAATGAGAGGATGAAGGCTTTCAGATTTTAACTTATAAACAGTACACCACTCCATCAACAGTAATCCTTTCTCACCGGGTTTTTTGTCCTCTGCTCATCTTCCTGTGCTTTGCAAAACTCTTGTTCAAAGGAGGTGGCCAGCTCATTGAAGAGACCAACCTCCTCACAGTTCTTCAGAAAACGTGTGGGGGTGGGGGTCTGGTCTGTGGGATGGGGGATGTGTCAGCATTAAGGGACAGAAATATCTCCATCAGACACACACTATTATAAACTATTCATCTATTAAGAGAGCTGAAAACATTCTATTTCCTCAGTTCAGCTTAATTTAACAAAAACAAACAGCGATGCCATTACCTGCAATGATAACAGAGTCTGTCCTGGCAGGACCAAATTTTAATGTCATTTCATGCTTGTGTTTGTGGACTGACAGATGGTCTTCATTTGTGAATCTCTGCAAAAGATGCCACACGTAATATGTAAAGAATTTAAAGAACAACTCCAGTCTTTTCACTATGCTGCTGATCCATGACAGTTTTAACCCTGATGTGAGATGAATAACCCCTTGTTTCTACTGCTAAAGCAACGCTTGATCATAGTCTGAGCTAAGCAGGGCTCACTGAATGATAACAAAAAGTAGGCATTCAGCTTTCTATGCTTGTTTTAAAAACAGATATGCCTTGAGGAATCATACCTGCCCACATCCAGGGGCAGTGCATACGAAGGGTCGGTCATCCGCCATCTCAGACAAATGTTCTGTTAAAAGACAGTAACAAACAGAGTAATGTCATCTAATTTATCAGGCAATTAACCAGCTGATGCTTATGTTGCCAAGACACAAATTATATTAAGGCCATAGGTATGGTACTACCAGATGTTATTACAGTGATCTACATATTGATCTGTAACTAGATTTAGACTACTGAGTGATTTTCCATTGAAAAAAACAGCTGACCAGAAAACACTCAGCTGTTAATATGGATTATTCAGATGTTAATTTTTTTTTTTTTTTTTTTTTTTTTTTTAAAATCAACCTACAGCATTAGTTTCCCTATCATGAATGCCATGCACCTGTTAAGAATTACAATCTAAATCGCCATTAATTACATGTGCTTGCTCATCTGTCACCAAAAACGCGTATACCCCCCGGAAAACCTAATCATACTAACGTCTGAATAGGAGGGACACAGGCCGAAGACTGTGGGCCTGTTTGGAGCATTTCTTTAGACTCGGTTGGGTACGATGGGGGACTAGTGTTCAGCGATGAGGCAGCAGAGCCAAAGAACCTCACCATGCAACCTCCACAAGATATCATCGAGTCACTGGCGTTGGCTACAAGCACTGTCGAGGTCGTCCGGCTATGTAGCTAGCTATGAGATTTAGGTTACATACTGTAGACATGACACAAAGGTTACCAATCCATTGTTGGTTAGCTATAATGACTTTATAAGAAATGGGCCGCAAGGTAGCATATCCATATCGCTAAGCACACCAAACACTGTTTTCCAAAGCCTGACATACGTGACATTATAACGAACATGGAAGCTAACACTAAAGAAACTCACTCAAATTATCAGACGTCACGGCACGTCTAGCAAAAAGATGTTTAGTGCAAGTAACATCATCTAGCTGAGATCGTGCTAAGTGCTAGTAGAAGCTTCGTTAGCTTGCCTTCTAAGTTACACTAACACGGCCGCCAAGTTAGTAGCTAGCCCTGCATGTTAGCACGCTAATGCTAAATAGAACTCTGTCCACAACCCAAGCCACGATTGCACACTGCGCCGCATGCTTTAAGAATATTCACACATATACATTTATAATATATCACATTTAACAACGGATTTTCTTAAACATACCCAAAACCTACCCCACGTTTAAACTGCCTCTTCAATCCCCCCCTCCCTGCTCCGGACAGCGCTGCTGTGCTGCTGCTTGGCCGTTGTTGACACTCTTGACACTTCCATTGCCCAAATACCGCGAGAGAACTTGGCAGAGTATTACGTAACAGGATTGATCTGGGGTAGGGTGAGTATAGATGTAATGCCAAACGGATATCATTGAATCTTTACATATGCCCCGACTTTAATCTGAATATGCCGTTATGTCAGCCTTATACATTATATTCCGCTTTGTTCGCGTCAAATACCAGCCAAAGCGCACCCACTAAAGACTGCAAGCCAAATGCGCCTACAGCAGTTATATAATGTTTCCGGATGTTTACTTGGCAGATGGCATGCTAAAAACCTTGAAAAGATATTTTCAAAAGAAAACCATTTAAAAAATAAACTTTTATTTTTTAATACTTCAAGCTAGTAAAATGTTCAGCATACAAACAAAAAATTTAAAAATTCAAGCCCAGAAAAATCATGATTCTCATCCAAGGTTAAGTTACCAAAAACATTTTTTATGTTGGGGGGGGGGGGGCACAGTGACATAATGGACAGTCAAACCAGCCATAGGCCATCTGCTGTGATTATAACTAAGTTACACATTAAACTGGAATTTTTGTTGCCACAAAATAAGGTTTCCAAACCTAAACTTGTTCAATACAATTTTATGCCTTTATTGCCTTTTTACAATGAAATTAAAGGGAGTTTGGTTTGATAACTCCTTGTAGTCTGATTCACAAGAAGCATCTCATTCAGCTGCACACACTAAACTGTTTCACCAAGAAAAAACAAAAAACAAACTGATTACAAGACAGAATCTACTGCAGTGTTCAGCCTGTTAACTTCTGAATTGTAGTTATATCTTAAATTATACACATTTCTATTTGTAACACCTTAAACTAACCATATCAGAAACGAAATCCCAGCACAAGTTGAGAAATTGATCTTAATACCCTTGTGTCATCTGTAATAACTCAAACATTATTGAGGCATGAGCTGCATTACCATAATCTAACTCCTTATAAACAGATCAGTCTGCACACCAAAAATACTACAAACATGAATATCATGAAGAAAAACAGCTGAGAATATAATGCAAAAACTGAATTTGCATACGCAAAGAAAACAAATACATATGTCAAAAGAATTAAAAAGTGGTTTTAGATACACAAGCTACATCATCTGTTTTGATGGGACGTGTGACTCGAGCAATAAAATGCTACTTTTAAAATCAACATTGAGGAGGAAATGTCTGCTCCCCATCCCTCAAACCATCCATAACATTTTATCCATAAAGACACAGGTGTTCACTGAGGAAAACCTGACTCAGCATAAACTCTTCCACTCCAAAAAAAAAAAACCCTACATGAAACAATAAATGCAGGAACCACAACCAAAGTTAGCAGACCAGCCCCTTTAAGTCACTTTACAAATCAGATGCCAGTGTTACTAAGATCTGATCAATCGAGTTTTTCATGCCTATGGCCACTAACCCTTAGCATTAGTAGGTTATTTGGCCAGCAAAGCCTATGGATATTTATGCTTGATTAAAAAACAAAAACAGTTTAGATAAAATCCAATAAAAATGACATGAGACTATACTACTTATTCCAATGTTAGCAGTACTAATTTTGCACAACAGAAAATGATTGCAAAATACAAAACTCAATAAGGATTACAAGCCCAAGGCAATATTTCACCAAGATTCACCATTTGCAGAGCAAGACTTTACAAACATTTCTACAAATATTGCTACTCCAACCTCCCAAGAGTTCATAAACCCGCTCTGAAGTTGAACATGTCAAGTCCATCCATCTCCGCTTATCTGGGGCCGGGTTGCAAGAGCCTACGCCTTGTGACGATAGGTGAGGGTAGGAACGTAGATCGACCGGTAAATCAACAGCTTCGCTTTTACACTAAGCTCCCTCTTCACCACGATAGACCGGTGCAGCGTCCGCATCACTGCAGAAACAGCCCCGATCCGTCTGTTGATCTCCTGCCCCCTTCTCCCATCACTTGTGAACAAGACCCCGAGATACTTTAACTCCTCCACTTTGGGGAGGAACTTGTCCCTGAGCCAGAGAGGGCACTCCACCCTATGTCAAGTCCATGGCAAAAATAATTATATTCTTGATTTCAATGCAAAATAACTGAAATGCTGAGAATGATATCAAATGTACCTTTGTCCTTTCTGTTGATGAAAGGTTACTAGTTTATCAGATTACTTGCATGTAAAAAGATAGACCTCATTTTTTTCTAAACCACAAATGTAGATGCCACAAATTCAGCACACGTATGGGGCATCTCTTAATATGATGGTGACATCACTTTTAGCAAAGCATGTTTTATCACCAGAAACACTGAAATCCATCCATGACCACATTTTCCTAAAAAGAAAATCTATTTACAATCTTTAAAATAATTTCAGCACTGCAGTAATCTAAAGAGATTTGACAAAGTCATGAAATATAGGGATCTGTCTTTATATATTACACATATATACACATATTTTCTGTTTTGAGTTCATTTTCCTCCCTTTAATTACTTTGGCGAACTTGGAGGGATATTCTGTTCTTTGCCACTGCGTCTGGCTCCTCGCTGTGGGGAAAACAGTTTGCCAGTATTCAGGCCCTTCTGATGCTCCCGAATCTTCTGCCCCGTCTCTCTGACTCTGATTTGGCCAGTTCCCCCTCTGAAGGAGCGCGATGGTTGCCGAAAAGGCCGTTTATCTCCACGTTTCTCTGTAGTCTGTCTGCAGTTGGAACGAGGCTCCTCAACCCTGTTGACCTTGAGCTCCTGCAGGGGTTGGCTGGCTGAAGAAGCAGGAGAAGGAGAGGGAGAGGGCACCTGTGTTGGCAGTGGATCTTTGGCCCGCTTCTGGCACACCTCTGCATAGCTGAGCTTTCTAAGACCCTGGTGAAAGAAGAGTGAAAATTAAAAAAAATCAAGATAGCAAAATACTCAATTTCACTAAATTTGACCAGAAACATCAATGGCATATAAGTAAACAGCAGTGCAGGGTTCTGAGAAGTTTTTATTCAATATTTATGAGTTTGGTCAGGTTTTAGGCTCTTGTTGCTACAAGCAAGATGCAGTGTCCACAGAAGGAAGGGTTCTCTGTGTGTTATTCTAAAACAAAACTTTCTAGATGTGGAGTGGAAATATCCTTGATCACAACCTTTTTCGATGAAAGGTATAACTGATGCCTCTGCCTGGTTTCTGTATTTGATTTGACATGTAAAGAAATACCTAACAAACCAGAGGGGTTAAACCTACTGGCAACATATGTTTGACAATTAGATTTTCTTTCAATTTCCACATAATACATTTTAATATGTTTCCAATGTAATTGGCTACAACTCAAAGCCAAATGCACCAGTCCAGGATGTAAGCTGATGCTGCAATGCGGTATAATGTGGTACTCAACAGGAAACGAGTCCTTACCGGTTCTGATGTTGGAGTTGTGGGAGATGACAAGAGTGTTTCTGTAGAAAGGGTCTGGCTGCAGTTGGAGGGAGCATGTTCTGAAGGTGACGGAGGGTGATCTTGTGTGGATGAGGAGATTTTTCCCTTCGATTCAGGAGCGTCTTCCTTTACTACAGGAGTATCCTCTTCTTTCACTACAGGAGAAGCACTAAATAAAAAAAAAAGAAAAAAAGAGAAGTGATTAGTCAGTTTTTCCATGAATGGATACCTCTGTAATTCACTGATGTATTAGCTTGAAGCAAAGGTTACCTTAAGACTGGTGGGGTTGTTGTCTGGGGAGACCCAACAGCAGGTTTAGTTGGGGTTACAGGATCGGGTTTGCTTACAGGACCCTCTGAGATGTTTGTGTGAATGTCTTTGCCTCCAGACTGTAATGAGAATTAAAGATGTGCATTTGTACTTTTAAAGTTTTTCTGTAGAGTCTTAAATGTAGGAAGCACAAGAAGAGGCAAAATTTTCACCTTGTTCGTCACCTTCAGGCCACGCACAATATCAGAAAGGCGCATCTCAGGCACACTTTCCTCCTGCATGCTGACCACAGATCCCGGCAGAGGAGGGAAATTGGAAGCTGCCAGGTCAAACTTTGGATGTGAAGACTTGGTCTCTGTTACAGGGACAGGCTTCTGCATTGGATTAAGAAATAAAACTTTATTAAAAAAACAAAACAAACAAACAAAACAAAAAAAAAAACACACAAAAAAACAGCACACTAAAAAACCCATACAGTAGAATGCAGTCCTGACAGACAACTTTTTCAATAAAGAGACTGAAAAAAAGAAAGAAAAAAAAAAGGCAGACTGACCGTGGTATGCTCATCTTCCCTTTTCCTCCTCATGTTTCTATGGGTGCCTCTTCTGCAAAAAAGCAATACTGAAGTTATTATTTTTAAAAAAAAAAAAAAAAAGGAGGATCACTACTAACTGCATACCATCTCTATAATGTTAAACAGGATTATGCTAACTGACCTGCCACGTCCAGCTCCGCTCATATCTTTAAGGTTGAAGGAGGCTAGAGAGATTGGCTGTGGTGTGATGCCAGTTAGGGTCCCTGATGTTTGCAGGGCCTGTAGATGAGCTGGACCACGCACACCATCCATCTGGGTCCTTGGAGCAAAAGAAGGGTGCATATCTCCAGGCCTGGGGTGATCTTTTAAACGACTTCTAGGTTCACACAAAGGATACAAGTTTTACTACATAAAGTTAGCTGTACCACAAAAGCACAGTTTTGTAGGATTGTGCACATTTTATTAACCAAGACAGCGAAAAACAAAAAAAAAAAAAAAAAACAATGGCAAGAAAGCATGTATTCATTAGTTTGTGCCTCTAAAATATTTTAAAGACAGGTTGACAATACTTATTTAAAAAAAAATGTTAAGGATCAAAAGTGGTTAGGACACTGCTGAAAAAAGGAAAACAAACAAACAAACAAAACACAAATCATCAAAACATCCAATGAACCCTGGAAGGACCAGTACCAACAGCAGTCCCAGTGAAATGAATGTTAACATTACCATCCTCAGACAGAGGATTTAACCACCTTCAAAGGGACCATTTTCCAATTACTGTTGGAATCCTAAACAGATTCTCTATGCATTAAAGGGTCTCACACAGTATATAATAGCAGGTCTAGACCGTATCTAATGAAATGAAGTTTAATTGAAAGTGGACATTATGCCTAAGAATGTGGGGTTTGGATCATTATTGCACCTACCCATTCCTGTTGATAGCAGTATGTGTGTTGACTGAGCTTGAATTAGCTTTGTAGTTCCCAGGATTGCTGTAACCATTCATGAATCCACTGCTGGGGAAAGGTGCCTACATATCAAACAGAAAGAAATGTAATGAACTCCAGGGAAAATAAATAAAAACAAAAAAAACACTTTGACACTTTGAACAACTGCTTAGCTTCTGTCAGCTGTAAGTTGATAGAAGCTAAAAATATTAATTACAATGGAGACTTATTAACAGCATTTAAAAAAAAAAAGTTTAATGTAGCAGCTTTAAAGAGATATTCTGAACAGTATATTAAGGTTCTCACCAATGGCGTTTCAAAATAAGGCATGCCTGAAGGATTCCAGGAGGGAGATACTAAAGGATAAACAGGGTACTGCTGCTGAGGGCTGTACATCTGCTGCATATAGACGGGCGAGTCATACGGGGCCTGCAGCGGGGCACGCTGACTGTACACGCCTGAATCCTGAATGCTGCAGAAGCCATTCTTTCCAAAGAATGTGTTAATGGCCTTAATGCGAGCCTGCAGTGAAAATGATAGAGACAATTGATATTGGTAGCATAATTTCCAAAGTACCCATGTAGCTCTACTGTCTTTAGTCCCCTCAGATCTCATAATCTCACGGTCATTAGGCCATAAAACACTGCACTGACTAGGAGGAAAGAAATGGATTGAGGAGGTGGGGAGGGAGAGGAGAGTAAAGAAGAATAAGGGGGAGGAGAGGTACAGCATAGAAACAGAGATACAGATTTAAAGAAAGCTAGTGAAAAATTCCACCCAGTTAGCCACAGTGCATATGGGTCCTTCCAAGCGCGATACTGATCATCACTGGGGTAATACGGCTAAACATATCTATGGGTTTTCTGATAGTTTGGACAAACACCATGAGCTGGCAGCATATCTAATATAAAGGTTTGCTGAACTCCATACTTCTGCCTACTTTATAACCAATAAGCAGCAGCAATTCAGCTAGAGATAAAAATGTGGGTTACTTACCATGATTGGTTTCCCCTTGAATGTTTTAACTTCCTCTCTTAGGTACCTGTAAGCCTGAGGGCAAAAAAAGAACACCAAATCTCAAGACTGTTAAAAATGTGGCAGAAACTTTCTGCCCTTTCACACAGAACCTTAATGAAATATCCAGTACTTTAGAACTGCTGCATCTTATAACAGATCATAATGATAGAGTTTGCAATTCAAACATCTTACAAGACAGTTATGAATGTTAACTTCCATAAAAACAAAACTTTATAAAAAAACTGAAAATAGCAACCAGTATGAGTAATTAGAGTAAATATGCCATGTAATAATACAATCTTTAACTGGTTGTATAACCCTAAAATTATACAACCAGTTAAAAAAACAAAAACCCTCTGGTTATTAAGGGGACATACCTGTAGTGCATCCATATCTGATTGAAATGTTATGTACCAGTTGCTGTTGTGTGCAAACTCAGCACTTAACAGTTTTGGGCAGTGTTCACTCTTAAAAAGAGCCTCAATTTCCTGTGAGAGGAATCCAAGAAACATGTTAAACACTTCTAACTGGAAACACAAAGCTTACATTGCTCCCCTAAAGTCAGCATGAACACTATTTACCTCAACTGGGGTAGTCTCTGGCACTTCTCTCAGAATAATGATGCAGCGACTGTGGTTTGGTCGAACCTTCTTGCCAGTTTCATCAACTTGCACCATGGGGGAGGCTGCGAGGAGGAGAAAAAAAAAAAAAAATCATTCTGCAAAAATGGGTTTAAAATGTGTTTTTCCAAGTCCATACAATATAACTGAAAATATAACTAAAATATATATAATATACATAAATATAAATATAATATATATGTAATATCTGTGCAAAAACATGTTGCCACTAGAGAAGAACCCCATGAACTATTTTAAAACTGGCAGACGCTGCAATGCAATTATCTTATGATGGGTAAATCCACCACAAACTAATCAGCAGAGTTAGACAAAAGTAATGTAACAAGAACTGTAATAAAGTTTTTACTTCAAGAATAAGTAAAGTATTATTTGTAAAATATAAACAATGGGCATGTTCCTTTTTATTTTTAGTAGTGGAGCAGGTAATTCTCAAAACAGTCCTACATTAAGACTACTTTAGTTTGAAAAAGCAGGGACAGAGATTCCAAGTTTTAAGAACTATTCCAGTTCAAAACTTTGTTTTGTTTTTTTAAATAGATGCTGACTAAAGTAAAGTATCAGCCAATTTATCTGAAGTAAGTACAAGGAAAAACAGCAGTATTTGTACCTCGCAGTACATCCAGAATGAGGTCCATGTCAGTGGTAAGAGCTTTGATGTTCTCCATACAAGCAAGTGTCCAGATAGGAACAAACTGATCACCGTCCATCTGGGATATTAGGTACAGGTCCTTGGAGAGGTTCTCTCTGCAACACCCAAAACATTGGACTCTGGTCTATAACTTTTTCTGCTGTAAACAAACCCCTCTATGCTTTATACATCAATTGTCTTGGATCTTGGTCCTCCCACAATGTTAAATTCATTTACATTAGTAGTATAGAAAAAGTCATTTATTAACCACTTTTGTGGTTGATATTGTCAATTTAATGCATCGCACTATAAATGATTTATTTAAGTTTTTTTGTCTAAGATGCATAGAGTTTGAAAATACTAAGATATTTCAGGACACTGATCACTCCTGACCTGAAACACAGTTTGCACAACTGAAACAAGATGAAACACTGCAGTGAGGCCAAATTAGAGACTTCAGATACCAATGACTCAACATGAGAATATACTTCAATTAGAGGTTACATGGTTTCTTACAGTTATGAACCAAAGTAATTTCAGTTATTAATTACTGCTGTCCCATTAAGGCAATAATCCATTCAAGAGCAAATGTCTGTGTTCCACAAATACATCACACTTACTGACAAAATATATTTAAATTATGTTCCTACACCACTCACCTAGAAAAGAAGAACTCAAGACGTTCCTTTAGAGACTGTCTCAAACTCTCTTCAGACATCGGCTGTGCCTCAGGCACATTATCTATGGTGGAGTCGCACTGCGGGTCAGAGGCTAAATACTCC
This sequence comes from Archocentrus centrarchus, assembly GCF_007364275.1. Classification (NCBI taxonomy): domain Eukaryota; kingdom Metazoa; phylum Chordata; class Actinopteri; order Cichliformes; family Cichlidae; genus Archocentrus; species Archocentrus centrarchus. Next base: position 16,462,041 of record NC_044350.1, read on the forward strand.
TGGTCAGACGGATTGATGTCATTCACAATGTCTGTGGCTACAGGAGTATAGTCAGCAGTGCTGTCCACATATTCACTGTAGTATCCTTTACCTCCTGAAGAGGGAACATCTGAGTATCCTAAGACATAAAAGGTAAACAACAGCAAAGCAATAAGTGTCACATTAAAAAGAAAATAAATAAATAAATAAAACAAAACAAAAAACTAGAGCACTGCCTAGCGGGCCAAATTATGCCCGTCACACTGGAATAACCCCGTTCGTTGTCACCCAGTTATTGAGTGGACACCATTTTTCTAATTTTAAGTAACAGTGGCCTTGATCTTGACCCCAGTAACCCCATATACAATCCCAACCTTGTTTTGGTCATAAGCTATCAGTGAAGTTTGGTAAGTGTAGGCCAAAAGGTTCGAGTTATTGAGTGGACACTTCAATGGATGTTGCCCAGATACCCACCCGCCTGCCATGGGTGATCACAAAAGACATCTTGTCTTTCAACAGCCGTATAATAATAAAAGGCTCTAAATCACAACCACAAAAACAACAAAAACATGAATACTCCAGTGATCCCTGACAGCCAAAATGTGGGAAAGCAAAATGTAGTACAAGTGTGATTTCAAATTAGCCCAGCTACATGGTTATGATATGGCATGTGAATACCAGTTAACGCAAGGGCCCATGTGCATTTAAATTCTGGATGATTCTGCATCTCGGCTCAACATGGAAGCAAACTGCCTTGGAAATTCAAAAATCTGATCGCAAGACTTGAAAAACAAATGATCACAAATGCTGCAGTAATCAGTAGGCATAGAACAAGCCATCGTATCAACAGCCATAATAGCGGTCTTCCCAAAAATGACATCACAGAGGGTGCTACTTACACAATCTAGCTGTTGAAATCAGATGTGCAAGTGCTTCAGACTTGGCACAGGGTTTAATAAAGGAAATAACAGTTTCTCTGTCAGTTTGAACAGTGTGAACAACAATGCAGAACTCAACCTCCATATATGGCTTCCAAAGGGGGAGGAGGAAGACAAAAAAAAAAACAAAAAACAAAAAACAAAAACTCACTTGCTCTTCAGCACAAAACTGCAAGACTGAACTTCACTGAACAATAAGAACCAGATGAATATGGGATCACAGCTTTATGGACAAGAAGAATGAAGCCAAGATGCATTTGCTGGGCTAAGATGGTGTCTAATCTGAATAGCATGAACTGAGCCAGTAAATGCATGGGCCCATTGTGCATTTACTGTCTTGTATGATTATATGGCACTGTGTGAGTGCAAAAGATGCCATTGACCCAAATGCCTTAGACTACCAAAATGAAACAAGACTTCTAAAGTCAGGGAAGAAAGTGGAGTGACAAAAATATCAAAAACACCAGATTATAACCGAGGCATTTTTAAGAGAAAGGTAGAGCAACACACACACACACACACACACACACACACACACAGTTAAAAATAAAGGAGGACAACAACAAAAAAAAAAGGGCAACAATGCTATCCTCCATGCAGAGGAAAATAATTCTCATTAAAAAAAAAATTAAATAAAGCTAAATATAATGTAGTGGATAACTAAAGCTCTGTCAGTAATGACTTTTGTTGCACTTATTTCCTACTACTGGGTCCATACAGTGAATATTTCATTTTCATCATATCCTACTGTGCAACATGTGTGCACTGTACGAGGGTGTAATTTTGATAATTTTACATTAGGTAACATTACACTGCGGTGTACTCACATCTGTTGACACTAATGCACAAAACAAGGTTTGGCCTGTTTGCATTTACTGGATACTCCCAAGGACAAGAGTAGCAACCTAGCAACTATTTCCTCATACAAGGTCTATCTATAATTACACTTTACACGTCTGTACTTGCCACAACTCAGCTCCCTATTCTTTAGCACTGCAACAGAGTGGGTGAGACAGACGTTTGGTCTGTACTGTATGACCATATAAGAAGAACTAACCCCCCCCCCCGCCCAAAAAAAAAAAAAAAAAAATTTCTTCTGACCTTCAGTCATTTCAGCAGAAGGAGGGCAGGTATGGAGCCATGGTGCATTGTCCATTTCCACTGGGCTCTCATTCTGTTGGGCAGGGATCTCCTGCCACACTTTGGCATTGGGGTTCAGACCTGCTCCCTTTGTGGTAACCTGCATGATTATCAGGACAGACAGAATATTCAGAATAAACAGCCTTTTCCTCAAACAATGCAGTTTCATGAGAAGAAATTGGGGTGTGTGTGTGTGTATAAATAAATAAAAAACATACACACACAGTCTTGTGTAGTGTGAAATGTAAAGTATTTTAGTGTATAAACTTAAAAAAATTACACCATAAAACTCTGGAACAAACTACCTTTCAACATAAAAGTTAAATCTAAGCAAATCTTTAAGTCAAAATGCATTTTTGTTAAACAAAATGAGAAGCATTGTAGAAAGTGGATTTACTATATAGTTTTTAATTGTCTCTCTTTTTTTTTTTTTTAGATAAAGTGTTAAGTTGATGTGATGGTTAAACAACTGTGTGTTGCCTAGCATGGGTTCTGTCACATAAACCTTTAAAAAGGTAAAGTACAGAATAATTCGATCCTTATGATTACTTTTAGTGCTCCTTATTCTGGTACTTACTGCACTCTGATATGTATTGGAGTGAAATATAATAAATCAACTCATTTAATAAATCGCAAGCTTCAACTGTCACAAAACACTTGTGCGCTTTCCGTATATTATCCTTCATACTATCAAGACAGTCACTCAAGTCCTAAATAGCTCCCAACTTCAAACCTAATTCAGCCAATCCAATGAATGAACGCAGTTCATTTGAGATCGTTTAATCCGGCTTTGCAAAGGCACCGACTCTTCACACACAGGAGAGCTCTGGGGTAGTACTACTACTCAAGCTTTCTGACACGCATACACACGTAAAAGCCTGCTGAATTTTTATTGGCTTCTTTATCACCCTTGTCCCGCCTCTCAGTAGCTCACATGCACCCGTACATGGCGCAGACCCGCCTCAAGGAAGGCATGACTCGAACAAGGTAGTTTGACCTGTCATCCATTGTAAAGCCACGAGTGTGCAACATTCAAAAGTAGATAAACACCAATAGAATCTTAATCTACTTACGATTCAATATACTATCCCAAATTATTACAAAAATCAGCAGCTCCCGGTTTACAGAGAAACACCAGCAGTACTTTAGAGGGTCGAGAGGAGCACATGGCACCGACGTACCCAAGCGCTTTCAAACACGCAACTAGTCACACTGCTCTTTAAGTTCGCTTAAACAATATCTTTCTGGATAAAAGATGTGTTGTGATCGATTAACAAGCCACCTCCTGTATGTTTTCTCTTCTTTTTACAATGAACGCCCGCGGCTCGCAGTGCCATGACCTTTATCACGGGCTATTCGGCTACAGTCGTGCTAACGTTTAACTCAAATCACGTGCCATATTTACTTCAGTTCACGTGTAATACAACTTTAAAAAGCCACGTTTAGTGGAATATGTGGTAAAGCAACATCACCAGTCCAACGTGTTCGTAACTACGTGTTAGCAGAATAAAGTCGTTGATGGGTGTCCTACCGTAATGCTGCCACATGTAACAAGTGACACCACCAACAGCCATGTTTCGCTAACTAGCGCGTGTTTACTCGCACGCCAGTTAAAACCGGTGACTGCTAACCTAAGCTAATCTGTTTGACAGGTTGACATAATGTAAGAAAAGTGCCCACATGGAATAAGAAACTTCGCGAAAACCAAGTGCAGGGTAACCAAAAACAGAAGCACACAGGCAATGGAGAAACTTCAGACAGCACGCGTGTGTGAAACCAGAGAAAGGACGCAAACAGGTTGCCGCTCGTTAGCTAGCGTAAGGCCTCCTCAAAACTCACCATGCTGATTTGATCCTCTCCGTATGTCCTCGTCGGCGTCGGAGCAACAATGGATCAATTTTCGTGTGAAAGTTTGCTATTAAGAACTACTGTTCTATTCAGAGTTCCAGACCTTGGGAGTCTACGTTTAATTAACGTCCCCAAACAAACGCGGCAGTAAACGACAGGTCACGCTCCAGATCCGACGGCACGTCCGCGCGCACGAGACTCCTTGGGATCTTTTATCTTTATGACACTCACGACCTTTTCGCTGAATCTATTTTTTTTTTTTTAACAAGCACTATCCATTTTACTAAATTTCTTCCATTCAGTTCCTCATCCCGCAGGTCAACTTCGCAGCGCTCCTCCAGCGTGTGACAGTTACGTCCCCTCGTCTTCGACCGACCGTCCCGACAGGCTGCACTCCGCCTCCACAGCAACAGCAGTGCATAACAACCATCTGCGACCTCAGGAGACCGCAACAGCCTTGAGTTGGCCTTCAGAGTGTCTTTATAATTAGTTTGACTTGTCACACTAGTAAAAGTAGAAGTGAGGCGAGTTTAAAAAAAAAAAAGAAGTCTGCAAGATATAACAGTACGCAGGTTGGACAAATGCGGGATACCGGGCGAAGTTCACCTACATAATTAGTGGGTGGAACTTGACCCGGTGCAGCTCCGGCACGACAGTACTGATAGAATCATGCTTACCGATAACAGATTGAATCAGCGCTACTACAGAAGTGATTTCACTTGTGGCTGATTAGATGTGCATTTCAATGGATATCAGTGACCTCATGTAATTTCACCGTTGCTCTGTCCACCTTCAGCTTACGTGTTGTTTGGGTCAAAGTCTCATGATCACTCGTGGCCGTTTCCTCGGAAACTACAATTTATTGAGTCCGTGTCCTGTAGAGGTCATTGTTTCTGAGATTTAACTCAAACCAGCCTCAGCGAGGAGGCCGATTTATTTTATGAAGTTCATTATGAGAACACACGAGTTCAGCCCAGTTTATATTAATGTTTTAGGTATTAAAAAAAAAAATCATTTACCATGCATAATCTTTCGAAAGCAGCACCGATTACACAATACGGTGTAATCAGAGGATTACTGATTATTGTGAATAGCTGGACGTGAATAACTTGAGCTTATTACACATTATACTGCAGTACACTTCTAACTAGGCAGCTCATTCTCTGTCTCTTGACAATACTTTCTTTAAAGATATAACTAAGATAGATATGTGATATGTAGAATCACCATATACAAGTATCATTAACTAAATGCTGCCAATACAAACAAAGGCAGCAGAATTTTAAGCATAGTTTTAAAGATAGAAGGCATTTTATGAAAGTTTGACCTTGAAGAAGAGGTCAGGTCAAATGTGATATTTTAAATCATTATATGGTACTTTCTATATGGCGACAATACACACTACACGTCAGAATCATGGTTTCTAAGTTATAAGGCTTTTTGTCAATTTCTGAACAATAAATCATTAAGTTGACTTTGAAAACTATGTAAGCCAAATTTTAATGGATTGTTACCACTACCCTCCTAAAAAGTTCTATCAGAATTCATTCAAAACTTTTTGAGCTATTGTGTTTACAGACAGAATGACACACATGCATACACACGCTACCAAAAACGCAAGCTCCTTGTTGGAGGCAGCAATGATCTGCCTTTTAAACCCCCGGAAGCTCCAGTTAAGCTGAACCCCTTCTAAACCCCAGCTAAGCAAGACAGAAAGGATGGAAAAACCCATATGAGTTCAACCAGAATAAATAAAAACATCTCTGTGGGAGTGCAGTGTCTTGGAAGTAGCACTGAAGGGGACTTGGCATCTTTTAAAAATCCTCACAGTCTCAATAACACACAATAACACAAACACTTCAGTGTTCAGTGAATCCACAGTGGCCTCTTTAATGATCAAACTAACTGGACACCCACTTTAAAATTGACCAAGTGCACATGAAAGCTTTACAACAGGCTACTTGTAATGTACTTGAAACGAGGTTTGTGCACTTCTGACGTTTTTTTGAACACAAACTTAAAAATGCTCCCGCTCATAAGATCAAACAGCTGTTCTCATTAGGCCTTGGTCGTCCCCGTTTGTGAGGCTTGTTGGCTCTGTTGTAACTGCTGGATCTTCATGTTCATTACTTCAATTACAGCTGCAAGACAGAACACAAGGAATAATGTAAATCTAACATTGCTGTTGATTACATTACAAAAACAAAAAAATAACCCAAAAAAAAAATCATATTTTCCGATACAGACTCGAGTACTGATCTCTAGATACCATATTTTATAATGGAACCTACATAAGAAAGGAACTTTATTCACACTTTTAATGTTAAATATTCAACACATGGATTCATTAAAGATCACAGTCATGATTCTTTAGCAGTGTTCAACATAACATTTTTTCCCCTCACTGGGCCAGTAGATCAAACTTTTACTGGCCTGCAAAAACCCAGTGACGCTACTTTATATACTGCTAGTTTACAAGAATACAGCAAAATATTATTAGTAGATTCATAGTTTCTATTATACATTCATATCAGAAAAAATAGTAACTAAAGCTTTGCAGCAATGGAGTGGAGTAAAAGTTTTTTATTTTTAAGACTCACTCTGCATGCATTGCAGCGGGCGGGAAAATTTAAATACTGAGCCGTTTATCTGGATACAGACAGCTTTCATTTGAACTGCTTCTTAATATTGTAGTGTTGTTCCTGTGTAAAACAAATTGGTCCATTTCAGCTAGTTTGTTTCAAAGGTGAATGGATTAGTGGAAACACCGTCACGCAGCTGGCTAATTAACTTTCCCAACACACTTTTATACTGGTCCTGGGTCATTGCGCCTTGGTTATGTGGGACACTACTTAAGTCTTTAGGGCATAAAACTGCTTAATTGAACTATGGAGACTAAATTAACTAGCTAAAATAAACAGACAGAAAAAGGACGAGTATAATGCCTGGTAAAGATGTGGGCGAGTGTTGTTGAATTGCAAACTGATTATCTGATGGATGATCAGCACACGAGTGGACATGGGTCACTAGCAGCCATGATAGTATCATGGTTTCATCTTCATTTCTGTGTCTGTTTGTGGGTGTGGGTGGATGAGAGATAATGATAAAATGCAGTCCTAAAGACACCTACTATACTGCGAACAGCCACAAAGGCAGTGGTAGTTGTTTGGCATGCTCTGTCAACAACAACATCACAAACTTGCACTCATGAAACCTCATAGTTGAGATCAAGATGAAGGCTGGGTTTAAAGAGTGTGGTTAAAGCCATGAGTACCACACATTCAAAAGAGGTTTTGAAACATTACATGGTAAGTTGAGCTGTGTTGCAAGACTGATTTTATTGTTAAAAAAATATGGAGGAATTACAGCATTACTGTGCTTAATGTGAGTATAATGTCACATGGTGTAGTCAAGAGAAGTGCACCAGGACCCGCGGGTTACCTTGTTTCATGGCATGTTTTTCCTGTAGGGCTGGCTGAATTTTCTCTATCTGCTTTGTGAGGAAATCTATTTTGCGCTTAAAGAATGCCTTCGAGTCTTCCACGTTCTGCAGAGACAAACGCAAAAGAAATTTCAACGTAACTCAAACACATTTAAGCAATTTCTTTATAATACATTTATGGGTTTTCAAATGCAATTCTTTTTACCTTTTCAACATAGTATCCTGTCCCCACATCCACTAAAACATGTTCCACATCATTTAATGTCCCAGGGACATACATCTGAGTAGCAGGAATGTTAAGGACAAGCATCCATGTAACTCAAGTCAAACATGACTTCATCTAAAGGACATCACATCACACATACTGTCCCACTGCATACAAAAGGATACAGAACTTGTAAGGGGCACGAGCAGTTCTTTTCCTACAAGAGAAAGGAGAAAGGAGGTGGGAACAATAAATCAAATTAAACTGCAGATTTCCAGAAAACATGACTGAAAAAGCAGAATTGTGTTTTTGGTCATAAATGCTCATGGGCCCATGTATTAATTTTAATACTAGTAACTAACGGTATGTGAAAATATTTGTGTTATTCTATATAGTTTTTTATAATATGTACTTAGTGTGTTAAAATTTAAAAAATATTTAGAAGAGGATCATCTTTTTTTTTAAAGCAACTGAAGAAAGACTCTTGTACAGAGTGAACACAATTAACAATGTGTATACATTTTTAAGCTATTAAATTTACCCAAAATATTTAAAATAAATTTAGGTAGCTATTTCTATTGTGAGCCTAGCATCCTTTTCAATGTTTAGCCCATGAAATGGTTTGAATGGCAGCTGCCTTATTTGCATAATGAAGCTGAAAAGCAGAATTAAACGTAAAGAGAAAACACAAAACAAAATGTTTATGGGGATAAATAAGAGGGGAAAAGACAGGACATAATTACACGCATAAATTTATCAATGAGTCATCATGTTTGTCTTCTTTTAACTTGTCCCTTTAGGGGTTGCAACAGCTGATCATCTGCCTCCATCTCACCCTGTCCCTCGCATCCTCCTCTGTCACACTAAGTCTCTGCATGTCCTCCTTCACTATATTCATAAATCTTCTCTGTGGTCTTCCTCTTTTCTGTCATAAATCACCCAACACTCATCTCCATCCACTCCACCTTGCCTGCACTCCTTTCTTCACCTCTCATGGGAAGTGTCTGCTCCTTTGGATGGCTGACCCCAGGTATTTAAACTTGACCACCATCACTACCTCTGCTCCTCGCACCTTCACTGATTACACCTGCCTGCCTCTCATTCACACTTGTGCTGACTTTCATTCCCCTACTCTCTGGAGGATGCCTCCACCTCTCCAGGCTCTCTTCCACCTGCTCCCTACTCGCACTACAGATCATTTATCAGTGAACTGGAAAGTTAAACGGGAAACAAGATAGGAGGGGAATTTATAAAAAGCTAATAAAAGAAAAATGTCACATTTTTGTAACTATTACCTGCATTTCATTTGAATACCAGTGCCGTTAATGGTATATAATAATAATCCCGGAGTTATCTGAGACATTGTCAGTTTCACTCCTCAGTATTGAGCTAAACATGTTTTAGACATTTTACGCACCTTTATTGTTTTTGTTCAGGACATTCAAGCTATCTTTCGCTTCAACATACTTGGTCTGGACAACTTTGAGCTGACCTATTGAAGACGTCAAGAACTCAACCTCCTGCAAAAAAAGACAGCAAAAAGTACAAAACACACCGGTTAACAAACGATAGCTTTACCCTTGATGTGTTAAAGTGCCGACAACATCAACAATGGGCGATTAGCCGGTAGCATCAGATGTGCTAGCCGTTCTCAGCAAGCCTGCTGCTTTGATTAGACCACTTTATAAGCACACGTTCGTCACAGAGACACAGTAAAACCGTACACACTACCTGGTCTAGCTGAGTTTTTAGTCCCTCTAATTGAGGCAGGGAGAGGTCTGTCAGATTCACCGCCATGTTGCAAGCGTGATGCCGAGTGACCTTTAGCGAGGCTGTTTCCGGGTTATGGAGCTGGACCGTCATTAGTCTGAAACATCGCCACACTGCGGAGAAAACATGAAGTGAACCTACTCCTTAAAAAGAACGGCTCGTCCTCTTCACAGAAAAGTATGTGAGGGTGGTGCAGTACATGTACACTCTATTGCCAAAATTATTCACTCACCCACCCAGGTGTTCCAGTCACTTCCACAGGTGCATAAAACCAAGCACCGAGGCATGCAGACTGCTTCTACAAGCATTTGTGAAAGAATGGGTTGCTCTCAGGAGCTCAGTGAATTCCACCGTGGTACCGTGATAGGATGCCACCTGTGCAGCAAGTCCAGTTGTGAAATTGCCTTGCTGCTAAATGTTCCAATCAACTGTTGGTGGTATTATAACAAAGTGGAAGCGATTGGGAATGACAGCAACTCAGCCACAAAATGGTAGGCCACATAAAATGAAGGAGCAGGGTCGGCGTATGCTGAGGTGCATAGGGCACAGAGGTCACCAACTTTCTGCAGAGTCAATCGCTACAGACCTCCAAACTTCATGTGGCCTTCAGATTATCTCAAAAACAGTGCAAAGAGACAAGGGCATCTCCTTTGTGCTGCCCCTGCATTGCAGCTCCTAAACATACAATTTCAGAGATGAGGCACAGCTCCTGAGCCTAAAGGTGGCTCATTTTATACTAAACAAGAAAAAAATCCACTTATTGGTCACTATGGAGAAGCATTTCACCAACTCTAGTGGGATGTTGTACTGCACCTGGTATCCTAAACATAACCTAACCCACACTCTTTTATAAGTGCTGTGGAAATAATGAAAACATTATTGAAAATTTATCTTGAAAAAAAAAAAAACCTGACATCAGTCCTCACCTGTTCTTTCTGGATCTATTATAATTAATATGGATTTTATAGCTGACTTCACACCCTGAAGCTCCATCTGGCTCTCTCTTCCCTGAACCAGTTCTTCTCATGATAAAATTGTTTAGGTTTATATTTAAAAATTAATAACAGGCTAATACACATTTCACTAAACTAATTTAAGACCTCGTCAGAGCTTCTTCAGCCTCTCCACCAAAGTAAGTCCTGCTGCTGTTTCAGCCTTTTCTTTGGTAGTGGCATTGTACTGAAACAAGATAACAAAACATTTTGGCTCATGTAGCTAACTTCTAGGCAAAGTTAGCAGTTAAATATTGGACGAGTGACCATCCCAGGATTAAGATGACTGAACCAAAAATATTTGGTTTCTATATATGAAAGTAATCTGACAACAAGACGTTATAAACAAGCCATATTCATGGCAACATTCCCGACAGACCATTTTACCTCATTCAAAAGTTCCTTAAAGATTTCAAAATCAAGTATTTTTTTTTTCCTCCGCAGTTATTTTTGGGTGGGACAATTGCGCCTGTCTCCAATATTGGGGGGGGGGGGGGGGGGGGGGGGGGGGGACATGCCCCCCCCATCTCCTACGCCTATGCACAGAGAACTTCATGGAATGGGTTTCCATGGCTGAGCAGCTGCATCCAAGCCTTACAACACCAAGCACAATGCAAAGCATCAGATGCAAAGGTGTAAAGCACGCCACCACTGGACTCTAGAGCAGTGGAGACATGTGGTCTGGAGGGATGAATCACACTTCTTCATCTGATGGATGAGTCTGGTTTTGGCAGTTGCCAGGAGAACAGTACTAATCTGATTGCATTGTGCAAAGTGTAAACTTTGGTGGAGAGGGGAACTCTTAATGCTTAAACATACTACAGCATTTTGGACAATTTCATGTTCCCAACTTTGTGGGAACAGTTTGGGGATGGTCCCTTCCTGTTCCAACATGATTGCAAATCAGTGCATGAAGCAAGGTCCACAAAGACATGGATGAATGAGTTTGGTGTGGAAGAACTTGACTGGCTTGCACAGAGTCCTGACCTCAACCTGACAGAGATCACCTTTGAGATGATGCGAGCCAGGCCTTCACACCATTACACCCCCCACCACATCAAATACCATCAGAATGTGGCAGTGGAAGTTGACTCATCAAATCACTTTCTTCCAATCACCTATTGTGCAATTTTGGTGAGCCTGTGGGAAATGTAGCTTCAGTTTCCTGTTCTTAGCTGACAGGAGTGGCACCCGGTTTGATCTTCGGTTGCTGTAGCCCATCTGCTTTAAGGACCAACATGTTGGGTGCTCAGAGATGCTCTTCTGCATACCTCGATTGTAATGAGTGGTTATTTGAGTTACTATTGCCTTTCTATCAGCTTGAAGCAGTCTGGCCATTCACCCCTAACCTCTGGCATTGCAAGAGAACTGCCACTCACAGGTTATTTTTTTTTTTACAGACCATTTTCTGTAAACCCTAGAGATGGTCGTGAAGGAAAATCCTGGTAGATCAGCAGTTTCTGAAATACTCCAACCAGCCTGTCTGGCAACAACCATGCCACATTCAGACATTTGGATTAAGCAGCTGATCAGGTGTACCTAATGATGTGTCAGGTGGCTGTATAATGGAGTGAGGCTCTCATTTTGCACTGCTGTCCAACAACTCTCAGCTTTTCCCCTTAATATCATTGATATTTAAAAAAAAAAAACACATTTAAACTAAGCTTCTTTTACAATCTATTAAATGAAGCTAGTTTGTAAATTTTTGCAGTTAAAAAAAATAAACTTAGGGCTCACTCAAATTTCAGCTGACACTTTGGTCAATATCCATTAAGCATCTCCACAAGTGAAAGATAGCTAACGATAGATAATTGCACGATTCCAAATGAACTTTTAAACCTTTTACAACATATTTCTTGTTCCCAGATAGATTTCCTTCCTGATCTGGGTTCTACCTCTACATAATTAACAAAGCACAAACAGATTTTGTGTGAGAACACATTTATTATATTAAAAAATAAAAAACAGGTTAATTCAATACATTAATGATGAATTTAACAATTTTAAAAATATATCCCAAGTAACTTAAAAACTTACTGACACAATTAAAACAAAATTTAACTGTGGTTTAGAGATAATGTTATACTCAAAATGCATAAAAACAAAACAAAACAAAAAAACCTTGGGAAAAAAAAAACCCAAGGATGTAACCTCAGCAGCTCACTACTTTAAATGAACCGGCAGGCCATATACCACAGGGGCAGCTCCTATCAGATATTTCAAGTGGGTGGCCTGCCGAGATGACCCCATGAAGTCGAGGAGCGGTGCCCCGGAGCCAGCAGAAAACCACGACTCTAACAAAGCCTTGGTGAAGCGATCAATATCACGATCTGTGACATCCCAGAGATTTCCCAAGATGAATGGGCTAAAAATAAAAACATACACAAACACAACAGGAGCCATGAGACTGGTCACAAAGGACAGTAAAATTATAGATATTCTGTATAATATTCCTAAATATTCTTAAAAAGAAAACCACAAAACAAAAAATATTCATTCCATTCATCTGTGGTTAATGTGCTTCATAAAATTTAAAATAAACTGGGAACAGTCTGAAAAGAAAAACAAAACAAAACCTGTGCTCAGATTTGAATTTTTTATTATTATTTTTAAAAGTTTGGTTTTTTGCCAGGTTCCTTTACTTGTAACCGGTAGGGAGACTTGGTTTGTAGTACACAAGTTAAAAATAAATATATAAAATGAAAATGTTCTAATCAGCTATAATATAAAAGTCAGGGTGATGACTGCTGGAACCGACAATTTCTTGTGTTCAAATTTTCCAGCTTTCATTCAGCTGCACATGGATGAAATTATAAAGCCATATCTTACCAGCCTGCTATGATGTAATTAAGCACAATGCCATTTCCCTCCTGCTGTCCCCGGACAGCAAGAGCACCACTGCTGCAGCCAAACAGCAGAGACGCTGCCCTCAGCGGCCGTTTGAGGACCGCCTGGCTGTCCAGGAACCGGGCTCCTGCTCCATGGCCCACATAACTAAATCATGATGAGATGAATAAAAAGTCAAATTCACAAAAAGATAAAATAAAAATACCAATTAAATTTGATGAACAAACTGAACGTTAAGGGAAAAAAAAAAAAAAACCCACCATATACAAACTGTGCATTGCAATATTTTTAATCAAAAAAACCTAATCATTTAAAGTAAAACAATTATTGTAGATTTGACATACAGAAAGCCTTTTTTTTTTTTTTTAATCCTTCACCCACTTGATTAAGAAATCTGTCAGTGTGTGAACAATGATCTACTGTAGAGTTCAGGGCCACCTTCACTTTCTGCACACTGACCCTTACTTATCTGTAGAAACCCCTCAGGTAGCACTTTTGAGTCTTTGTGTGCAAGTCTCTATAAGCAATACACACATGGATTTGGGCACCCCCCCACCCCCAATCTGTTCTTCCGGGCAGGTCCTGGCAAGCTTTGTTAGGCTGGATAAGCAGTGCCTGAACTATGATCTTCAGGTCTCTCCACAGAGAGTCTGGGCTTTGGTTGGGTCACTCAGACACAGGCAGACTTGTGTGAGATAGGAAGAGATAAACCCTCACCCCAAACTCAGGTTTTCCTGAAAAACCTCAGTGTTTTTCCAGCTCTATCCTTTCCTTAGCCCTGACAGCCACTCAAGATGCAAGATACAAGCAAGACGCTGCTACCACCCTGCTTCACTGAAGAGAGAGTATTACCCAAGTGATGAGACGTGTCTTGGTGTACACCATAGTGCTTAGTGGTCTAGTTACAGAGTTGATTTTTTTATGTTTATGCATTTAACATTTTAAAATAAATCTTCAACTAGAGAAACCTGTACAAACAATAAAGGGGGTTGAATACTGTAGTTCATTTTTTTTATTTTTTTATTTTAAGCTCAAAAACTGAAACTCACATGTAGACATCCTTGGTGGCCACAGCTTCTTCTAGTTGGCCTGAGTCAGGAGCAACACCACACACTCCCTCCCAGTCCGGTTTACTTTAAGGAGAATAGAAAGCTGAACTGACTGAAGACACGTATGCAGACAAATTATCGCAATTAACTTATATGTATTAGTCTCACCTGCAAAACCAGTCCTTGAAACGCTCCTGGGAGTTTCCTAAATTGTCATCAGGGTCGAGGACATAAAACACTTTCTTTGCATCCACACCACACCTCAAGATCGACTCGGTGTCAGTCTAAATGAATGATAATATATCAACTATTGAAATTAACTCTTAATAAGTCAATTTCATTAGCAACACACAGACACATTGCATTAACGCTCGATGGTGGGCACTCCCCAGGTTTGGAGGGGGTATCATTCTTGCCATAAATCAATTGAGAAGTGTCAATGTTGAAACCCTTAACACGCACATGAGTCCTGCCTGACAGATGTGGAGCTTAATCATACCTCCTTCTGAATGCTCAGTCCAAGCAGCGAGTGCAGAGAAGGCATCCGGCTTACAGAGCTAGATTTTAAGATGGAGATGCTCTCCCATGGCAACTTTTGAAGGTACTGCAGGAAAAACAACACAAAAGCTGATAAACAGCATATATTTTCTCTTCTCACAAGTGACATAATGGAATTTTCAGCTTGTTGTGACACACATGCCTGATTTAATAATAAGTCATAAAAAGAAATTCAGTATTTCACAGAGATGATAAAACAAACCTTGTCAAGAATTAGGACAACATGACTTTGAGGCTCATCTCTTTTTAAGAGCTGGGACACTGTGGTGTGGAGAAGCTGATCACACTCAGTATCCCACTGTGGAGAAACTCCTAGTGCAAATCTTTTTAGATCTTCTTCAGATAGCAGAGGAGATGCAGAAAGCAGAACCTAAGACAAGTCAGAGGCATTAGTGGAATAGATGATTAGAAGCTGATGTTAAAGATCCACCACGGGGTGGGGACAACCAATCAACTAAATAAATAACACACACCTTCAACATCTCCTCTTCAACTGTCACTCCCCTTGCAGATAAAGCCTTGCAAAGTTGTAGTGCCTGTTTGGAAAGCTCAGGATCCAATGAAACAGGTAGAAGAAAGCTTCTCCAGCATCCAAGCAATCTCTCCATCTCCTTCAAGAGTTGCTGGAGGAAAGATGGCAAAGTGGTTCAACTTTAAAGGAACTCTAAAACAGCAATTCATACTGCTCATGGAAATTTAGTTCCTGCGTTTTTTTTGGTCTAAATTACTGTATAACAAAGTGTAAATATGTGAATAAAGTAGGCATTATGAAACCCAGCAATGCCGTTCCTCTTACTTACCTCAACTCGTGAGTCGAGGGCCCTGCGGCCCTCCCACCACTTGGCTTTCTCGGACACACAGCTCACAACCTTCTGCTCGACCAGAATACTATCCATCTCCTGGACTAACCAGCTAATAGGATGCTGCGCAACACAAAGACAATCATAAAAATATGATTTAAAGGTCTTACAAATAAAGCTGGACAAAGAACTGGTTTTGCTGCTGTTGAGTATCAGGACTGATCGCATGAGGTACGAATGGTCACTGAAGAAAAGAAAATGCTTAAATTTAGGTGTCAGATCATTAGAGAATATTAAAATTCCCTTACTAGATTACATCTAGATTCAAGTAGAGAAAACTATGTTTGCAAAAATTTTGCATTCATTTTGAACTGCATTGCTTAAAAAGCACTTGCTTGAAAAGGAGAAATCTCAAAAACAAAATACATCAACAGTCTGCTGAACACCCCCACCTTTTGTTTAGATGTGTCAATGTAAACTGTGACAGGAGCAGAACTCTTCTCCAGACGTGTCAGCATGATGCTGTTGCCCATTTCCCCTGGTTTGACCCCCACCACAGACATCACACATGCAGTCACCCCTGAAGAGGAAAAGATGGAGAGAGACAGAGTTAAAGGATATGCTACTTAAGTCACATTCATAATGCAAATTCTGCTTTTACTCAACCCTTCAAATATTAAAGATTTTGATTTATATTTGAGGGAGGGACAAAAGTGATGCTAAAATAGACTACACTTACTGTTGTCACGGTAGCAAGAGGAATGACACAAATATTTGTTTTTCTACCTGCAGAAAGGTGCTGAGTTTGTTGGATAAACTCTTGTCCGTGGTTCTGTGGGAAAGTCGAGGGGTCAGCAGTTGGGAATGAAAAGATGTTCTCCATCTCAGTCAGCCTCTGTTCACACACAGTTTGAGTGAGCTCATTCAGACTCAGAGCATCCATCTTGTCCTCTAACTCACCAGAAGCCTTTTTCAGCTTTCTATTAGAATGACACAAAGCAAAGGAAGGTATAAAACACCATGGGATAAGTGAGAAATCATAAATTGTTACTATGCATATTACACATGGGCTTACTTGAACCAACTGGCTATATGCCTGATTGTTCGATGACGACTTGTGATGCCTACAGACAGGCTATGTAGCATTGCTGTAGTTATGGAGTCTTGCTGTCCCGTGGTCAAGGCCAAAAGAGCACACAGGGTTGGATAAATAGTGAGAGGAGGGAAGTGCTGAAGAGTCAGCCATGCTGAGCGGAGCAATGACTGAACATCCTCCAGTGTGAGATTGTCTGAAAGACAAAAAAATAATGTTATTGATAAAACGTAATTAGGAATCCACATCTGATATGTAACTTGGACATTTCTGTTTCTATTGTTCTGGCTCTTCTATGACACACCGGATCAGATTATTAAAATTTAAGACTTATAAGGTGTTAATGTATAGAGATCTGATTGAAAGTTAAGGCATCATAGCCCTCATTTTACTTTATAAGGCAATCCTATCTTCATAGCACTTTAAATAATTTTACTTTGTTTTCCTTATGCTGGCACAAAATGAGAAGATACAAGTATAAATCCAGTCTTGTAATGCCATTATTAATTTAACACATACGGCATTATCTGATTTTGGCTCACCTGGTCTGTTGTCTGGATGAGAGAGATGGATTTGTACATTTCCTCTCAGATGACCTCTGCTCCTCAGATCAAACAGCTCATCTCTGTCCAAATCACCGCACATATCCCTCCGCAGCACCTCCAAATCCACATCTAGAGAGAATCAAGATATTCTGTTAGAGACTGCAGTGGCTATTATTGATATTTGTATCATAATTTGTTACATTTTGGACATAACACATGCATGACCTAATCCATAATTTTTCCTCAAGCCCATCACTGATGTTGTAAAATAGAATTATGCACTCTGCTGATCAGAGAGTCAGGAAGAAACATTCAGGGACGCTTACTGAATCAAATCTTTTCTGTAATCAGACGTTGATGATGTCATTAAAAAAAAAAAAAAAAAAAAGACAGCAATATGTGTGAATGACTAACATGTAGATTTCACATGTTCCAAAATGTGCACAAAACACATACTGTTATCTTTGCTTGAAGCTGAATTGTCCTCAGCATCGGATGTCCTCAGCTGTTCAATGCTTATGTCCAGAACTTCATGAGTTTCCTCCTCAATGGTCCTCATTATGTCTGGCTCCTCCACACCTGCAGCAGCCATGGAAATCTGCTTTCTGGTTCTTCTTGTTGAGCCAGGCTGACAGACCAAAGTCTCGTCATCTTCAGAAGAAGCGGCACGAGGAACCACAGGGAGTTTTTTCCCTTTAACCTGCCTCTTGGGTGGGACCTTTACTGCAGGTGGATCTGGGGCTGTTTTAGCATTGTGGCCAGCTCTTCTAGCAGCTGTTCGGGTCTTAGAGGCTGCTGCTTTTACTTTGGGCTCTGCCTGTGCATTAGCCTCTGAATCACTTTCATCACTAAATTCCACCTATAATTAAAATTTGTAAGAAATGTTTGCTTTGCATAAAAATCACAAAGTACATATTCACATGATATTTGTTTAAAATGATATAAGCTCACATGATTAGATGCCTACCTTGAAACGTGATTTCTTTGTGCGTTTAGGAGCAGCAGGCACAGGCAGAGCTTTGTCTTGAACTGGTGACAACTCTTCATACACATGAAACTGTAGCTTAGGAGCAGTCCTTGATGGTTTCTGCACTGAAGGAGGGCATCTTACCTTCTGAACAGGAGTAAATGCCAAAGTAGGTACCACTGTGTTGAAGTCATAAGAGCTGAACTCTTTAACAGAAGGATGGGACTTTACAGTTACTGGAGTAATGGGAACCTGACTCTTTTCTTTGGCTGAGGAGCTTGTGACTCGAATCTTAGGTTTGACAGACCTGGTCTTCTTTGCTTCCTTTTTTTGGTCAGCAGTAACTGGGTTTTTAATGAGGTCTTTAGACTTCCCAAGTACAGATGCAGGAGGAACAGTTTTCTGTTCTGATTTCAGGTCATTGCCCTCTTTTGGCATTTTCCAAGTCCAAGCATTTGAGAAGAGCTCCTCGGGAGTGCATTCATTTTTGTCAGCCAGGGTCATCAAGCATGCAATGGCTTTGGCTGTCATTAGGCCTGCTCTCACAGGCCGTAGTACTGGAGAGGGTGTAGACTCAACAAAAGCTAAGCCAGCTTCCAGTATTTTCCATATAGCACAGACCTTGTTAAGCCTTGGATCTAGCCCGGACAGGGCCATGTGTAGATATACACTGCCAACTATATCCTGCATTAGGGAGGGTTTAGAGATATCCTTGGCAGTGTTGCACAGAGGGAAGAGTTTAGCCAATTTTACTCCAAGTTTGGCAGTTACAGTCTTACAGCGGGATAATGTTGCCCAGTGAAGTTTAGAGGTAACACCGGTGTCACTTGGATCCAGCTGAAGAAGCAGATCAGCTTGTGCAGCTGCCCAGCGAGCAGTGGCACGGCCCAGACAGGGTTCAGAGCAGCAAGGGCACTGACATTCAGGTTCATGGGTCAGTGAGGACAGCCAGCGGTGAGGCAGGGCTTTGAGAGGTGGGGAGCTGGATAAATCCTTCAGTACGGGTTCTTTGGAGCTCCACCTGGTGCTCAAGATGTCCTTGAGACCATCCTCTATGCTTGGAAGGGGAGATTGAGCTCTCTTAACTGGACGACCTTTCCTTGGCTTGATTTTCACTTCAGCTCTCTGCAACTGATCGGAAAAATCTTGGAGAAAACAAAAGAGAAAGCATATTTTAAAAAGTAACATAAAAAAACAGAGAGAGAGAAAAAGAAAAAAGATTCAAGCAAGATGATTAAAAAAATAAAATTTTCCTGAAAACTGTGACACTGCAAAAGTAATTTGTGTTGCAATATTATATTTATACAGGGAGACCACTTATTATATATTGTTATAT
This sequence comes from Archocentrus centrarchus, assembly GCF_007364275.1. Classification (NCBI taxonomy): domain Eukaryota; kingdom Metazoa; phylum Chordata; class Actinopteri; order Cichliformes; family Cichlidae; genus Archocentrus; species Archocentrus centrarchus. Next base: position 16,481,550 of record NC_044350.1, read on the forward strand.
CTTATTACATACACTTCTCAAAAACACTCAATCACACTGTAATACAAAGTCGGTTACACTTTAGACACTAGCAAAAACTACAGGGGGTGGGGTGGGGTAGTCAGGAGGGATAAGTAGAGAGCAATAGTCTGTGGACACAACCTGCAAAATCACTCCTTTCTTAGAGGCTCCCTTATTGCTCTCCAGTACACCTACTGTCACATTTATTTTCACAAAGCAAGTGAAATGGCTTCACAATGGTTACACAATGGTTTATGCTCCCCAACTGGACATCCTCAGATCAACATCCCTTAAGCTTAACTTGTTTTGTGTTATACTGTGATGATTGAATGTGCATTAAAATTTTTGGAGCAGTGTAAACTGTTTTTTAAGTGAATACTAAAATCAGTTGCTTTTTCAGTGCTGTGCTGTTGAGGTTTTTTTTCTAGAGCGGTCAGCCCGGGTGACGGTAAAACAACAATGGAGGGTTCTGAAAAATGAAATGAGAAAAGCAGCATCTGCATTTGGACTAATTTTGGATTTTTACCAAGGATGGAACAAAGGAGATGGATATGACACCTGGGATGGCCAAGGAATGTTGTACAAAATCGATCACATACTTTCTTGTTCAAAGATTTGTATCCATACAATGTGGTAAAAAATCAGGACACTGCAACCCAGGTATGTGACACTGTTACAACATTCTTTCACAGACACTGTACCCTGACAAGTAATGTCAAGGAAGCTACAGCAGAAAGGGTATGCGTGTCCCAGTGATCCCAGGAGCTATATTGTCTGGGGGTTTTTGCCCCCTGGTAGGGGCTCCCAAGGCAAACTGGCCCTTGGTGAGGGGCCAGAGAGAGCTATTCCAATGACCCTTATGGCAGAGACATCAAGGGAACCATTTACCCTGCCTGGGATAGGGTTACTGGGGTCCCACCCTGGAACCAGGCAGGCCAGGCTCCATGGTGGGGTTAGCCTTGTAGCATAATTGGCTAATTAATTTTTAGGCAGTAATGGTCAATCTACAGTGTTAGCAAAGTAGACTGAGCCAGATATCTCAATTTGGCAATAATGCTATGAGGCTAATGATATGATCCATGAAACGCCCCCTTTAGATTGGTCTGATGCTGCCAACACCATCCCTTTCATGTGAACGTACAAGTGAAACGCTGTGTTAAGTTAGTGAGTTGACAACCAGCTTTGGCAGTAGGGATAAGCCATCACACAAAGTCATGGTAAGTGAATTCAGATAACGGAGAGACACCCAGGGTATGCTGAACTCGGTTTGTAGTACAGGGCCCAGTTGTGATCAAATCATCACATTTCATTGAAAGTCAACAACATTAAACTAAAATAAACATCTGGCCTTATGTGAACTGATGGTGCTATACATGTACAGACCTGTGGAGCGCTCCAGAAGGTTTCTGACGATATCCAAATCAGTTCTACTTTCATCTTTTTCTCCCTGCATTAGCTCCAACTCTGCCTTCATCACCAGCAACTCGGAGCATCTAAAGCAATTCCAAAATAAACAAAACATTGATTTCTGTCATAATGTAAACAGGCGTTTGTAATGTAATCCCACAGTACTGTTTTCAAGCCAAAAATAAAAATGACATTTAAATCCATTACCACCTCCATGTAGACAAGCATATAGACAAACAGCTCTCATAAAACAACAACAACAACAAATGAGTTAAAACTTTAACAGAAAATAATATCAGTTATATCAAATCTATCTTTTGGACCCTGCTTTCCTGAATGCATTTTAACTCGATACCATGTATATGTACATACTGGCTTAGTGCTTGGAGTTTTATAGCCAGTTTCAAGGCTTCTAAACACTGGAGTCTGGCATCATTAATGGCCCCACAGCTGCTCCTGACAGACACCATCTTCTTAGAACAGTTTAGTAGTTCTGCAAGCAGCTGCCACTTAAGTACCAGGTTATCTCCTGCTCATAGACCAAAGGGGATAGGAAGACAATTACAAGACACAAAATAAGCACCAATAACTTTTAGAATGATGGACAAACATACCCTGGTTGATGAAGGTCAAGTTTGAGCTGTTGCTGGTGGTAGTCCCATATAGGCCCTTTCCTACCAGAGTGACCAGCAGGCTGCAGAGAAGCTTTAGGCTCTCATACAGGGCACCATCTGGAGTACTTATACCTAAGACATAAACAAAACTCCTTACCTGGTTATACTAAAAGGTGAAAACTTCATCAACTTGTTCTCATCTGGTTCAATAAAGAGTTGCAAGTGCATCTAACCTTGTTCTATTATAAGATTTTTCTGAACTTGTGGAAGCAGAGCAGTGTCTATGCTCAAAAAAGAGGAGCAAGTTTGCAGAGTCCTTGCGCGCAGCAAGTACCAGCTTTTTGACTGCTTCTGCTGCTTCTTTAGTTCCTTCAGCACTTCAACAAGGCAATGAAGTCCACAGTCAATCTGAAACAGGAGAAAACATGAGAAGGGCAATCTGAAAAAAACAAAAAAAGTTGTTTTAGGACAACCAAAATCAGTGGATTGATGTGAGGAGTTCTACATACCTGCCCACTGTTGTAATGATACTGAGCTTTTACCAGGATGGCCAGTATGGACAGGGATGAAGATCCCTCTGCAGTGTTACTGGAAAGAATTGATTCCACTTGGTCTAGCTGTGCCTAAGAACAATATGGTATCTTAGGATATTGCTTCTTGTTATTAGCGCACAAAATTTCTACCAATGCACGAAATCACATAAAGTAAGAGAAATTCCAAAAGTGCATTACCAGTGCCAGTTCTGTGGAACCCAAATCAAGAAGAATACTGGCTGAATGAATGAGCGAGCTGGCGCAACCCTCGTTATCAGCCAGTCGTCTAGAAAAGTCAGTCAAAATCTGAAGGGCTTTCAAAGCTTGTAGGGGCTAAACAAGAGAAAAAGCCAGTTAAAGGAAATCTGTTTGGTCATAGGTCTGCTCACTTATGGGGGGGGGGGGGGGGGGGGGGGGGGTGTGTGTGTGTGTGTATATATATATATATATATATTTATATAAAAAATGCTTATTTTTGGTCAGTATTGAGATCATGATTATTTAACACAATTACTCAGACAGAGTAAATAAAGGACTAAATTAATTTAAAATCAAAAACTTTTTTTTTTTAAATGGCTCTCTTTTAACCTTTAATAATCACTGGAAGTCAAAACTTTATAAGTCAAACCCTTATTTCAAAACAAAGTCAGAAGACTTTTTAAACACTTTAATCTGATTTGACGGGTGAATGTATGCAGTACTTTTGTCCAAGTGACATTGCTGATTTAGATAACTATTAAAACTAAGTGCCAATGAATGCATCAACATGACTATCAAGTGGGAAAAATATGCTTCTATAATGACCCATTACACATTCAGTGTTGTTACCTTTCCCATGAGTCTGAACAGTGCTGCAGTCACACCAATGGAGCGACACGTCTCTTTTGGCTCCCTGACAGAAGGCAGGGTTTCACTCTGAAAAATAGTGGTCCAAATATCCAGAGCGCTTTCCAAAGGCTGACACAACTCTTGAGAGAGAGAGAGAAAAAAAAGGAATTTCTGTAAATACCACAAATATAACACGTAATAATCAACAATAATCAATTTAGATTTGACTGATTTATGTTCAACAAATATAAAGTTTCAACAACTAATAATTAAAAAAAAAAAGAAAAAAAAAAAGTGTTCCTACTGTGCTCTGCAGTCAGATTGAAATGCAGCCCTTCATAGACCACAATACTGTCTTGGGTCTTCTGCTTGTCCTCATAATCAAAATCATTGTTTCCTATGGGGTTGGTCGCACATTGTGTCTGCTCTCGCAACTCTTTCCGTTTTCTATCACTCTCAATGGCCTGGTAACGAAAAAGCCCATCAATAATTAATCCAAACATAAAAACACCTGAAAAATACTAAACTAAACTGCTGAGTCCATACATGCTAGTCCCAGTGACCACTGAAATTAAAGTTTATGTCTCTCTCTTTTATTCATTCTCATACCTTTATACAAACAAACAGCAGTCTACAAAAGCATGCAGATGATTGATCACACGGTGCTCACCTCCTGAAGGTTCTTCTCCACAGTGCAAATGTAAAGCCAAAGCAAAGCATGAGCTTTGTCATCCTTCAGTTTGGCTGCATTCTCTGGCGTTTCCGGCTCTTCATCAAGAAGTCGTAGTGCTTCGTGGATAAAATCCACAGATGTGCTGTGTAGTCACGAATGTTGTGACATAATGAGTGCAGAGAAAACAGCTGCTTTCCATACTGGCCATCAGGAACACAGACCAACTTTTTTTTTTTTTTTTTTTTTTTTTTAAAGTTGCTGACAGTGGTAATGGTGATAATCTAGGTACACCGTTTGGTGGCACTCTAAAGAGTATGCTTTTGTCTCTTGAGGACTACAGTTCATTAGAAATGATGCAAATAAAAGGTCTTACCAGTCAGTCTGTTCACTGAAATCCTGGAAGCACACAACTTTAGCCATTTCACAAAGATAAACAGCCCGTAGATGTGTATGGGAGCTCTCCTCATGACAGATATCCAACAGATCACACAGTGTGTTGTAACGTTCCTGGGCTGTATCCCCAGGCACCTCCTTGTAAGCACTGAGCTCTTCCTCCAAAAGGTGCAGCATTACACTCTCATCAGGAACATCAGGACCAAAACCATCACGCAATGTCCTGCTCAAGAACAGAGAAGCACAAAAACAATCACCAGGTTAATCTTCATTAATATTTCACACATTTCTTACTGTTAGAAAAAACAAACATGTGAAGCATGCAATAAAACCCACTTCATTAATCAATGTATGCACCTGAGCCTAATGTCCTCCTCAGAGTTCCGTGCTGCATCGGTCTTTGTTTTCACCCACAGTGAGACAGGTTCAGCCATGTGAGCAGTGATTCTGTCCCCCAAAGCCTTAAGCCACAGGATCACCCAGTCCAGAGCTCGGTCATACTGTCCAGTCCTCCGTGAAGTTTGCACAGCCAGCATGAAGGGCCGGCTCAACTGATTGGCAACAATGTAAACAACATTACAAATTACAAACCTTTAAAAAATAATAATAATAAATAATCCAAATAATAAACAAATATAATTTCCCTTGATCCTTTTTTTTTAATGACTGATAACAAACCAACTGCGGCAGTCTGCACACTGGTGTTGCTACAGTTAGAAACCCAAATATCTCCCCTAATAGAAAGTTTGACCAGAGACATAAGATTATTATAAGACTCTACATCTATCATCCATCATTAAAGAACTTACCCTATCAACAGAGAGTGAGGGAGGACAATTTTTGCACAGATCCTTGCAGAGGATTTCAACTAGGATGAAGGCCTTGTCATAGAGACGTCGATTGTACAAACCACAAGCTAAGTTGCTCACAGCAATCACTATGAAACACACAATGAACACAAAATGGAAAAAAAGTCACAAAAAAGCAGACTAAATAAATTTAACTATTTATTTCATGATAGTATTTCTATAGCAAATTTGATATAATTAAGGAAGCATTTCATAAAGTGAACTGACAACATTAATAATATAAAATTACCTGCTTTGATAACAAGGTTTTCACTAGACAACTTGTGCAGTTCTGTCATCATCAGTCCAGCTGTGGCTTGACAGTAGAGCAGGACTCTGTCCAGTGTGTCACTGTCCTCCAGCTAAGTACAACAAATCACAAGCAGTACTTAAACTAAGTACAATCAGAACTGAAAAAAACACATCAAAACATCTGAATTTTCTGTTTTGTCAGTGCTTTCGCTATCATCACCATCAACTGAACTTTAAAGAAACACCTGTGATTGTAGGTGTCACAGACTGTATATGGTACCCAAACACAGTAATGCGCTCTGTCTTAAAAACATTTTTCTGTTCTCCTTTGAAATAAAAATACTGTCAAAAAAGAGAAAAGGGAGGAGGGTAAAAGATAGCTATTATCAATACAGGGAAAAAAACAAACAAACATTGGTTCTCATTTTGTTATTTTCCTTGAAAAACATCATTAAGAAAACCAATAAAAATGATATCAATCCCTACTTACCTCTGATGCAAGCATGCTCTCATAGGCAAACTCAAAGCCTTTGTAAACACTGAAGCAAAGAATCTTCTGTAGCCTGCTGCACTCAGCCTGGCATGACAAGTTCTGAAAAATAAGTTCATAATGAGGAAAAATTCTTATATTTCAAACAAATGGATATTTTTACTGGTCAGTGGCAATGCTAACCTTGTTAAGCATCTTCATTATGCACTCTTGGTGTTCCTCAAAAAAAGAAAACAAAGCCAGGAGCACTGGTCCACTTAATCCCTTGTCATACCCACTTTCGACAGCCCATACCACAAGGCTGCACCCTTCCAGAAGTGCATGACCTTCTTTGTCACCCAGGTTACCTGAGACGGATCTCAAGGCCCTAGCACACTCCGTCAAAGCCTGACGAGCCTCATCGCCTGCTTTAATCGTTGAATGGATTGCTACTCCCCATTTGGCAAGAACCAGTGCTGTACACCTACGGCTAACACAATCTTTTTTCTCAATTTCGCTCAGGAAGCTGGAGGCCAGACTGTGGTGGCCGGCCTTACAAAGCACTTTCACTATAGTCAGCACCATTTCAGAAAGCACATAAAAACGTGATGCTGCACGCTGCTTCGACCCGTCCCCTTCAACGTCTCGATCACCAGTCCAACATGTGTTAAAAAGTGTGTTCATTTCCTGAAGAAGAATGGAGGCATCATCTTTTGTCAACGCTCCACAGCTACTCTCAAATTCAGTAACAACATCTTCGGTGTATACTGTAGCTTTAGGCAGAGATGGAGCTGCATTTTCGGTGTCCAAAAGCAAAAGAAAGCTCAAAGCCTGAAACTGGCAGTGCAATTTGTCCCGAGGATTCAGAACTGTCTTCTCTTTGGCAGCAGATAGCCCATTCCATAGCACAGAAAAACAGCTCCTCACAAGGACACAGTAGTCTTCTTCAGCCTACAGAACATACAATCCTTGTTAAAGTGATAATTTTTTTCAGTGTGAATGATGAACATACCACACAACATATGCATATTAACTCTTGGGAAGACAGTGATACATACCTGCTGGGCTTTGGAAAGACGACTGCAGAGTAACCCAGCTATGTGGCTGCATGGAGTGTGAACTTCTAAGCTGCTTAGCTTTTTGACAATATGGAAAACAATCTTTTCCATGTACAGCGGGCTGCTCTGAGGAACGAGTGCTGCAGAGATGTCATAGCCACGAAGAGAAAGCTCCACCAGCTTCACCAGCTGACTGATGTGCTCCAAGTCAGAGGATCCAACTCCAAGTTGATGGTTACAAGCCCTGATAACCCGATCACACAGTGTGCGACCCTGAAGACCAGGCTTACCCTTTACATAATTCTGCAAAATGAAGACCATAAATAATTAAATCCAGCTTTCAAATCGAGAGGATAGAAGCAATTAATAGCGGATTCATCTAGGTGCGATAAGTGTCCTAACCTCTAGTTCTTGAAATAAAAGTTCCGTCTCTCTCACGGAAGCAGTCCGCTTTATGTATTCGTCCACCTTTAAGCACTTCATGACGATAGCTGTAGAAGACACGTTATCAAAAAGTAAATAGAAGAGAACTTCAACAAAGTGGGCTAGCTTGGGTAGCGTTAGCGACAACGTCAACACACCACGACGCTGTCACGGGCTGACTTTTAAACGAGAACAGTAATTGCGACTTACCCGAAGGTCAGCGTTTGTAGAAAAGCTTGTTTACGGTAGATAAACGAATTATTAGCTGCCCACAATAAACAACATTTCCACAATGCAGTAATGTTGTACTTAACACTGTAAGCTAAAAATAACTATCTGTATATGCCACTTTCCTCTCACGAAATCTGCTCCGCCCGCGCACTGTTTTTGAAAGACGTTGCAAACCAATCCGACAGCACATCCGTTTTGGCCGGAAACACAATGAATTATGGGTACCGTATTTTTATTACGTCCCAAACGTCGCACACTATATAATATATTGTAAATCGTCCACAACTTGGAAAAATGCAGTATTCATATTAAAAACTCATTGTCAAAATATTAAATTAACAAGATAAATATTCTACGCAGTAATGTCCTTCTTTCTTGTATATAGTTATACATGCATATTGTGTGATAAACATTATTAAACAGCACTGGGGAATTAAATGTTTAATTGAATTAAACTCCTTTTTGAGCATGTAAATTGTGTGGTATATAGAGTTTATCATGGCAACTTAATTTTTTCTTTTTACTTTATTTTCTGTTTACAATGTATTTTATTGTTACTTTATTATTAATATTTACATGTTCAAACTAAACTGTCACATTTACAGATACAATGAACTGTTAACTGTAATTTCCCCATTGTGGGACTAATAAAGGTATTCGTATTTGTATTTGTATGATGTTTCAGAGCCCAATTTGATTCTAAAATCAGCTTAAAAGGTTAAGAAGATATTTTGTGTAATATAGGATGGTCCTCTTAATGGATACATGCTTACCAGTGTAGAAAGCAACATCTATATTTAATATAACCTCTTAATAGAGGTTATATTAAATATAGAGTGGCAGGAAGTAGAGTTGGGTGCACACAATAGACAAAAAATACAGTTTTGTTGTGCAAAGAATACAATTTTGTTGTGCAGCAGCAGGAAGATAAAAGTAAGGACATGGGAATGGTTTTACAATGATCACTGTTATGATTTATTAGAGTTCAATGTGAGACTGTGTTTTTTAAAATTAATATTTTTATTTATATTGCACTCTCCTTTAACAGGGTTTACAAGGTGCTTTTAAAGAAGACAGTCAGATCATCAGGCCATGCCTGATCATAAATAATCACATAAATGAATTACTGATGAACTAAGCCTCTCTTCTTGATGACATGTTCCATTGCAGCCTTTTCAGAGGTGTCCAGGTTGACCTTATACTTGGCCAGGATTTTCATGATGGGCCTCAGCCTTAGCCACCACTGTATTTTTGGAATACGATGTCTGCAGAGAGAAACCAACATCAGTGAAAACAACAAAATCGGTAGATCAAGTTCTTGAGTAAATATGTAAAATATTGTATTTAATATTGCGTTTAGTTATTTCAGACCACTGGGAGCTGAAATAATAGAAATGAAGTCTCACTCGAAGTCAGTCTGTTCTGACAGTTCTGCCAGAGGCTGGAAAACCAAAGCCCTCTTCTTCATGCCCAACACGCAAGCTGAATCCTGAGAGTTGGCAAAGATGCGACCTTGAAGTTGGAGTTTTAAATGAAAGAACTGGCATCAGCATGGGGAGCACAGATGATAAGAAAGTCAATACATTTTATTTTCTGAGGAAAATTGAATTCTCACCATGTCTGTAGCATTCCTTCAGCTTGTCAGTCAACCAGAGGACAGACTTCATCCCCATCTTTGTGCCAAAATTTCTGTCAAAAGGACTGGGTGTTCCTCCCTGATAACATACAGTAGGTTTTCTTATATGTCCAAATGAGCTGGGTGGCAAATACGGAGTCTTGAAGCAAAAAAGAAGCTCTTCACTGAGTGGCATACCTGCTGCATATGTCCAAGGACGTTCTTTCTGCAGTCAAACACACCCTTGCCCTCCTCTGAGTACAGGTTGAAGATAAAGTCAGTGGTGTAGTTTGCACTGCATTTCTCATTTCTAAAACAAAAGTAGAATAACGGATAAAATATCAACCCTTAATAAACATTATAAATGTAATAATATTAATAATGGCAATTCCCTCAAACCTCAGAATGAGTCCTCTCTTCACTGTGGTCTTCATCTTCTCCACAAGATGTTCCACATTCAACTATCAAAAAAAAAAAAAAGTCAGAAACCTGGGTTTAAAAATATCCACCCATCTTTTACTAATTCTCTTAATGAGACAGACAAACCTCGAGGTCATGAATGCTGAAAGGCTCTTCATAAATGTAGGCCGCATCAGCTCCACCTGCTAATCCAGCCATGGTCGCCAGGTAGCCACAGTATCCTCCCATGGTCTCCACAATGAATACTCTTCTCTTGGTTCCAGCAGCAGATTGCTTGATCCTGTCACACGTCTGCAAGCGTAGTCACATGAGAGAACAATGCACTGTATAGGACATCATTGCCTTGTTATTATGTTGTGTTTGAGAGTATGTTCACTAAGAGCTTTACCATAGTTATGGTGTTGAGGGCGGTGTCAGCGCCAATACTGAAGTCAGATCCAGGAACATTGTTGGACACAGTAGCAGGAATAACAACAAGTGGAATACACAGCTCCTCATATTTCTCTCTAGCTTGTACCAACTGCAGACCTCCTATAAATGCCTATTAGGATAAAACAGTAAAGCAATGAGCGACTTTCACGCTTATTTACATGCGATCAGTGTAGCAGGAAGATACTGAAACAGAGTAAACTGGATTCATCTGCACAGTAACTCACCTCCACATTTGTTGTGGGTAATTGGCACTAATTGAGGAATGGTTTTGTGTGTGTGTTTCACAATTCCTGTTTAGGCCAGGGCCTACTACATGCTGCACCCTGAAGGGAGAGTTGCTCGGGTGGTTGCCAGCCTACTCTGTACAGGGTGTTGGATCTAGGAGGACAGTGGCCAAAGCTGAAACTAGAGAGGACAGCTGACGTGTGACACAGCTGGCCCTGGCCTTGGAGTGTGTGTTCTGTCCCATTGCAAGTGGGAATTGACCTCCCCCCTCCCCCATGTGTGCAAATGTAGACATGTTACACAATACCTTACTGTGTCTTATAGATATGTTAAATGCTGCATTAAATATAGTTTCCCTCTGATTGTACTGCTTGTATAACAAATTATGTTTCTGGATGTGGTCTTTTTCAATAGCTGAGACCTAAAATATGTGTGTTACACTGTAAATTCCAGTCTACCAGCAACATTATCAGAGTCTCAATAATGTTGCTCACCTCAAAGCCTCCAATAATGATTACAGCATGAATGTTGAACTTAGTGATGCTCAGACTGATCTCCTCGATGAACTCCTGTGGTAGGGATCTTCAGAACAGAATAAAAACACATCATAACAGATTATATCTCCTTAACTTAAAGTTAATTGTGTTAGTCTTTATGCAAGTCCTGAAACATACACTCTCATTACTGTACTTGTCAACAAGTGGTCTGCTGAAATGGCTCACCTTTTGGTGCCCAGTATGGAACCCCCTTTTCCAGTCCATCCCGCCACTCCAGACCAACCAATGGGCTCAATCTGTGCAGTCACAGAACACATGCTCTATTATATAGTAGGCTCTGTATTGTCATGTTAAAGTATTTGATTGATCAAACAGTAAAAGCTCCCTACTTTGCCTTTTTGCATGTAAATAAATTACCATTCCATGGGCCAAGCCATCGAAGCCATCATGCACTGCCAGCATTTGGTGGCCCTGGAGGAGTCCAGTCCTGACAGCTGAACGGACAGCAGCATTCATTCCAGCACACGGAGCTCCCACATTCAGTATGGCAATATTGATATTACTCTGGTAAAGGAATATTAACAGAGACATTTTGTTTTTCACTAAGGTGTAATGACTGAGAGACAATTAATTTGCAGCAGGATGGTAGAAATGCAGTTCCAGACCTTTGTTTCTGGGGGGCGCACATGAGCCAGCATTTTGTAAGTGTTCCAGTTGTTCTCAAAGCTCCTGTTGTCAGAAAATAGAAACAAAACATATACAGACATTGAAATATTATTGCAGCACGAGCATTTCGTGTTAACAACACAAAGGTGCATGCCTCACTTTCCCCTGAGCTTCACCGCATCATCATACCGCCCCTCAGCCATGGCTGTTGTGACATCTTTAGTCTGATATGGGAAAAAAAGGAAATTAAAAATATAATCCAAATATTATAAAATATTAAACACAGAGCCAATTAGAGCGTGCCTATAGTGACTGATACACTTCATATATTCTATATGGTATACTTAGAAAATACTGTGTGTTTAAGTGTGACTTTTTATGTGTGTTTAGGATTTTGACCCACCACTTGCACACACTCCATGAGTGGAAGTCTGACAGCCATGTTTCCAGACAAGCTGACCACACATGCGGGAGTGTCTGGTGTGGCCTCCAGTAGAGCCATAACTGATTCCACTCCCATTCTGCTTGCCTGAAACACAAAAGTTTTTTTAAATTTTTTTTTTATTGTTAACTTTATCAGCAGGTGATTCATTGTGAAGCTCTCACTGAGACGTTACCAGGATTCTATCAAAGGCGGAGGGGGTTCCTCCTCTCTGCACATGCCCCAAGATGGTGGTGCGGGTGTCAAAACCTAGCTTCTTTGATACTAGCTGCACAGACAGATGATTTATGAGCAATATTTCTAATTTGAGTTGAGCTTAATGTGGCATTTTGGAGTACTGCCATCACTGACCTCTTTGACATGGTCACAGCTGATTGGTTTACCTTGGCGGTCTATTGCTCCCTCTGCAATAATGATAATATTCAAACGGGAGCCACGGCCTCTTTGCTAAGAGGGACAGAGTAAAACTTTAGTATCAACATTCACTTTTCACTAAATGTACAGTATGAATTATAATGAAGCCAAACTAGATGTGAAAGTGATGATGCAGAGCAAGAAGTTCACCTCTGTCAGTCTTCTGCACAGATGCTCCTCCCATCCGTCATCTGGGGGCATCTCTGGGATGAACACCCAGTCAGCGCCACAGGACAGAGCTGTCACCAAAGCCAGGTAACTGAAAAAAAACCAATCACAGTCAAGAAAAAGTTGTTCACATAACTTTAAAATACATATCTAAAGCTAATATTGTGTGTATTAAAATTAGATTTTTGTTGTAAAACTAATTTCCAGCAGAATAATAATAAATACGATACAGTAATGTAACCCAGTAAACATAACATACAAGAACACATGTCACCGTTTTAGAGAAACTGGGGTCATGTAACCTGATATGAGGTTTTACACATTTTCAAAAACTCCGCTTTCATCTATTTTGGAGCACAAAACACAAAATACCCACACAAGCTGTACTTACCCGCAGTGCCTGCCCATTACCTCCAGGATGAAGGTCCTCTGGTGACTGCAGAATAACACATTTTTGGTCTGGAGTTCTGAAATCAGTTGTCTTCTTTGTTCACATTTCAAAATATAAATGCTTATGGGCAAACCTCTGTGCAGTGGTGGCGATAGCATCCACAATCTCTATGATGCGATGCAGGGCAGAGTCAGTGCCGATGGTCATGTCAGTTCCACAGAAGTCATTGTCAATGGAGCCCACCATGCCAACAATATTCAGGTGTGAGGAGCACTTGGCTTCATTTGCAGTGATCTTACCTGAGGACAAAATGACAGTCAGGTATGCCACTTGACCAACATGTTAATTGCAGTAAAAATGCACCACAGCATGATCCATAACTAGCCCTGTGATTGACTGGTGACCTCTTTATGTCAGCTGGGAATGGTTCCAGCCCCCATGTGACCCTGAACTAGATAAGTAGTGAAGAAAATGAACGAATGGATGGAAAATGGGTGGATGTTTCATAACAATTTTTATGTGTTTATTGAGTTGCTTAGAAGAGTGAACTTTATGTTTCTCACCAGCTTTCACAAGGTCTGCCAGGAGCTCACTCCATTCTGTTCTGAATTGGTTGGCACCTGTCAGGCTGCCATCACCTCCAATCACACACAGGTTGGTGATGCCCAGCTTGACCAAGTTACAGGCAGCCTTTGTGCGACCCTCCTTGGTTCGGAAATCCTGACAGCGGGCACTACCGATCACAGTCCCACCCTGATATCAGGATGTGAAGAAGGGTTTCAGACTCAGACAAGATTCACAAAGAGCCAAACAAGGAGAGTGGCTGCACTTATATAAAAACCTAAGCACTCTTGTTTAATGTCTAGTAAGTCTTGTAATTTACAAACTGTGGCATTTAACTGATCATTTGATCTATAGCTCCGGAGTGTAGCAAAATAAACTGTGATCCCTTTTTTTTAACAAGTAAAAATACAAAACAAAAAACAAAGCAGCAGGTTTGGCATCCGTGTGTGTTCTCACCAGCTGCAGCATCATTGATACACTCTCCCACGTAGCAGGGCGGATATGGTCTCCTCCATCCACTAGACCCTGGTAACCCTGTCAAACAAAAAGCAAGAACGATATCACCTCATTGAAAGGGGGTCATATTTTGGACAAAGCTTGGGGCTTTATGATACACAAATATTTTCACTTTGTACTTAATAAATATATAGTCAGCTCTTGTACTCCAGCAATTGTTTTTATTATTATGGTGTGAATATTATTATATGTTTGTTATATGTGATTACATAATTTTAAAATAATTTTCAAGCAGAAATGGTAAGCATACACTGTTTCCAGATCTCTACTTTTAATATTTCTATTTTTTTTTTTTTTAGTTTTAACAAAATAACAATATTACATATTGGAGTTTTGATTTGTTGCACAGTATTTACCTCATGCACAAAGAAGACCTTGGCTCCAGTGTAAAGTCCCACTCGAACTACGGCCCTCACAGCTGCATTCATACCTGCAGGAAACACATAGGTGTGTGCACATTAGTTATTCTAAATATATAAGAAACTTGTGACAATGCTTAGAAGCTTGTTTTACATTGTTATGACAACTGTGGCATTTTAACTTCTTATGTATCATATGTACATTTCATGATTTAAAATCTGAGCCAGGCAGGGGTTTAAAGTTTTGTACCATTGCCTCACAGCAGGAGGGTTCTGGGTTCAGACCTGGGCTAGAGCACTTTTGTGTAGTTTTGTTGATCTCCTATTGCTATCAAAAAACACACAGGGGTAATTCTCCTGGCATTGTGCCTTTGACTAAGGCACTGAGTTACACGTGGAGTTGCCCCCAGCTGCTGCATGCTGGCTGTCCACTGCTCCTAATCTTTGGGATGGGAATGAGTTTCGCTATGGGGATCAATAAAGGATATCCCACCCTTTCGTGCATTATTTTTAGTTTTACATCAAAGTCTGTCTGGCTGTCTCTCAAGTAGTGTGGTAACTTGAGCAGGCCATTTATTCCAAGGCACCATATTTCTTTGATAATAATCGGCACTGATGTAGTACACATAATCTCTTTAAGTATATTGAATGTTCTTTTTTTAGACTTCACATTAACTTGCTTTATCAGCTGCTAAACATCAAATGGGAGCATCAAAAACTACAAGAGACCTGATAGTGGTAAACTGCTGGGAAAGAAACTAAGCCTCTGCCTGCTCTTTTGACAGGGGTTGCTGAAAGGACAAGATATGGATAAACTAACCCTAAGGGTGTCAAGAGCATCTCCACTTACAGTGTAAAGGAGGAGAGGAGAGTAAGGAAGAATTGGACTGCCCTCCCACTCTATCTCACCACTTTACAAACACATGACAGAAAGGTCATGCCTCTAAAATTAGCCCCCATAACAGATATAGTTCTACAGAGAAAAGTGGAAGGAGAGGAGAAAGAAACTTTGACTAAATAATGTAAAAGTTCTAATGAGGCTTTTGTATTTTAGGAAAAAGAAGAAAGGTTAGGGATATCCAGTTCTGCACTCTGTCCAAAGATCTTATATATTCAAGACAGAAAAACAAAACTCCCCCCCAAAAAACATTTGGATAGCTCACTGTCTCACATACACTACAGGATTGTGTGGGGTCACTGACACGCCTCCCAAAGGTCACAGTGGAGATATTCCTCATCAAGTTAAAGGTCAGGGGAGCATCTATCTCTGTCTGTAGTTCTACCAAGTCTGGGTGAAGTCCTTCATGCTGCCCTTTTACATAAGTTATCTCTATGAGTGGATAGCTCAATATCATAACTCTTTAGAAGGAAAATCAGTGAATATGATTAGAGATTAAAAATTCATGAGTAGTCACATTTGATATTGAAACAGAGCTGCTGTCATGAATGCGGCTGTAATGTTTGTCTGGGTCACTCTTAGTGCTTTATCTAAAACTAAAGCAAAAAAAATGATCAAATAAAGTTTCAAAATTCTCAATACATTGTTATATGTGCACAGTTAGTATTTATTATTTGTCTTGACTCTTTATTATCACTGCTGATGAGTCACTATGCACTGACGTTCCACAATCAGATCCGCCACCTGCTGAAGCAGAACAACAGCTATACTGTCTTGGCACAACATGCTCCCTGGAGACCATCTACTTACCCTGGGCATCGCCTCCAGAGGTAAGCACAGCAATCGCCCGCCCCACTCCCATCTTGGTGGGGTCAGTAGGAGACGGTTGTGCCATGGTCCTGGAGCTGAAACTGACTGAGAGAAAGAGACCTTGAGTGCAGAAATCCCTGCCACCCTGCTGTACCGTGTACAGTATAAGGAGCCTCTAACTCAGCCTGCCTGTTATGGAAAGTTGCAAAAGTGCACAGCCCAACTACGCTGTTGGCTGACATTCAAGCCACACATAGCTGTGCTTACGCATTTAGACACAGGCACGCACGCACGCACGCACGCACGCACGCACGCACGCACGCACGCACACACACACACACACACACTCTACCAACCCCCTTTCCTCAAAATATGATTTGCCCCCATGCTGTCCTCTAAGGCCATTGGGCTAGAGTACTGCCAGTCTGACAATGCCCATCGCCATTGCATCAGAGCATGGCAAGATTGTCCTCTGAAGCTAAGTCTGAGAAATGCTCTATAGATCAATGCTGGTAGGGATAGTGTTTACTCTTACTGCAGTCTGGCTTACCAGCATCCTCTGTTGAGAAGTCATCACCACCTGAGGAGGAAGAATTATACAATATTATCCAAACGCTTATCCTTCCTCAGCTGTATGTAACTTAACTGTACAGCTGAATCATCAGTTATTAATACAAAAAGCACACCCATAAGTCACTCTAAAGTGCAAGCTGGCATTTCACTCACATGACAGACCCTCGCTACAAAAGATGAGCTGCTCCAGCATTATCCTTCAGCATTTTCTCTCCTTTTCATTTTGTAATTTAAAGGATTAGTGATCCCTCTGCAACATCCTCTATCTGTACATAGTAGTTTACGCCCACAGGCATTAGCTTTTTTTGTGTTTTGGTAGAGGCTGCAGTGGAATGAACACCAAGAAACAACAAAAAAATGTTTGTAATGAGAAAAAAAAAAAACTCCTCTCAGTTCATCCAGTCAATAAGACCAGTTCAATGCTGAACCAACAAGACCACTGGGTGTTCCATATAGATGGCTACCTCTCACAAAACCTGTAATTTGCACAACAATTTACACTTGCTTGTAAAGACTGTATCCAAAAAAATGGTAAATTTTCCTGCACCAAAAACAACCCAAAAACAAACAAATAAACTGTCAGCTACCTTCTTTTTTTAAGTGACTCCTCTTCTGCACACATTATATCTCGTTAGTTATATCCCTGTTCATGTGTGGAATTGTGAATCAGGTGAGTAATTACATAGAGCACAGTATTACATCTCCAGCAGATGTGGGTATGGGCTTGTTTGTGTATGTGTCCAGAGGGCTTCTGCAACTTTTAAAATGTTTATTAAATCACTGTAAAAGATGCTGAATTAATTGAAGCACCAGCAAAGCAGAACTAAATATATTATTTTTGGTCTCCTCAATTAATGGTGAATTAAGTATATCACTGTGAGTTAGATGAAAAATATGACAAAATAAAGGCAGCTGAAAATCAATATTTAAGACAGGAAAAATGATAGTTAAACAAAATCCCAATGTGTGAGATTTGATATTGATGCATGTGTAAATTGATCATACATGAAAAGAAAGGATCAGTATAACAACAGTAAGAGCCTGAGTATCATCTGTTGCAGTCAGCTCATTGAAGCTGACTCTAAATAGATGCAGGAGAAGCTATCTATAAATCTCACAGGAGCCCCTCCCCTTCGTTTCCCTATTATTGTGAAAATGCACAGTCATTCTAACTGAACATGTCAAACCATGTCATTTTTCTATATTTACTACCTGGTAAGGCATGACAATTTACCAAAATAAAAATAAAAATAACATGTCACGATTCCTGAAAACAATCCTGAGGCAAATTTAATGTGTCAACCTGTCCTATATTACCATAACACAGACTGAAATATAGACTGAATAGGTCCACCCCAAACACACAAAGGAACAAATATCCACACCATATGCATACCTTGATACTTTTTTCTAAGCCAGAGCAGCACACAGGCCAACAGCGTGACACAGAGAAGCCACAGGGCAGCGAGGAGCCCTGAGTACCACATCCTCCCAGTACCTCTGTTCCTTTGAAACCATTCTCATCTGTATTAATAGCTTTGATATCACTTCTACATTGTGGACTAATGACCTTCATCGTTAAAGCACGCTGGGTAATCAGATACAACTTGCCAGTGTCTGTGGCAGACTGCTGGGTGGATGTCTTAAGATCATGTTTTTGTTTGTGTTAATGAGTGAGACAGTGGGTTTAGACTTGAAAAAAAAAAAATCAAAGGTTTTTCAAAAAAGAAAGAAGAAAAAATACAGAACAAAACTGAATTGGTCTTAGTATGTGTGTCAAAATGCTAAAACAATGTTGGCTGTGTTTGGCTAAGTTTCCAATAGTTGAGCGAAATCAAGATAGGAGAAAATTATTCCAGGTCTACTCTACAGGAATTTAAGCTCTTTTAGGTCCCAGCCACTCAGGCCTAGAGACAAGTCAGTGACCGCGGGCAACCACTAACTGTGAGGGAAAAATGTTTATTCCCCAACCAGTTGGTGAATGGTTGCTGGAGGTTACTGGTTATTGCTAGGTGAAACTGGTTGCAAAGAGGAATGATTCTGTGGGGTACCAAAAATCTATTTGCGATTGCTTTGGTCCCTGGCAGATTGCCTGTTACCCACAGTTTGCACGCCAAGAGGGGTTACCACTGTATTGAGATTTAAGTAAACACTGCAGTCAAATAGCACAGTTACTAACAGTTCTATTAATTATATAAATATGTAGGAAATGGAAATTGCTTAATTAAAAACATCCACTGGACCTAATGAAGATTAAGTTAGGAAACACGAGGACAGACAGAGATTGTAACAGTGTAGAGAGCTATTAAAATTACCACTCACCTTAATAAGTGATCACACTCTAACACCACTACACACAGTTCCACTACAAAGCCATGTTCCACCATAAACCATACTGCTCCAAGCATGTAGACTGGCTGCCACAAGGAAATTCACTGGCAGAAAACACCAAGAGAACAAATCAGTACAAAATGTTAAAACAAAATTACAGAACAGTTAAAATACTAGTGGATAAATAATCACTGCTTGACAGAAAGTCAAGCCCACATAGCCCACGCAGCTACAGGTTTATGATTCTTGAAGAAGTGCTTTGACATTAGTCTCTCTGGGGAAACATCCAGCCCCATCAGCTATAGTAACTCATCCAGCCAAGGATACGTTTACTGCACACAAATAACTTGGAGGACCCCTTCATTAAGCAAGACAAAGAGACCTACTGGACCTGGTGCATGGCCTTTTGTTACCTAAGCTTCTCCCACTAACAAAACTGCTATTCTCAGTACTGCTGAATCTCCTAGGGACCTAAGAAATCCCATACACCACACAATTCAATTCAATTCAATTTTATTTATATAGCATCAAATCACAACAGTTGCCTCAATGCACTTTATATTGTGAGGTAAAGACCCCACAGTAATACAGAGAAAACCCCAACAAATTTACAACCTCCTCGTGCCCAGGTGGCACAGGGGTGGAGCAGGCGACCACATGCATGTGCCGCTTTGCGATGCAGGTGGCACGAGTCTCGGCTTGTTGCCAATTTGCCTGTGTGTCTTCCCCCGTATCTTCCCCCATTTCCTGTCTATCTATACTGCCAATAAAGCTGCTGTGGCCAAAAAAATAAATAAACAACCCCCTATGAACAAGCACTTGGCAACAGTGGGAAGGAAAAACTCCTTTTCAACAGTTTCAGGGAAGGGCAGCCATCTGCCTCGAATGGTTGGAGGTGAGAGGAAAGAGAAAAGCAGAGAGGGACAGGACAAAAGACATACTGTGGAAGAGAGACAGAGATTAACAATAACTAATGATTAAATACAAAGTGGCGTATAAACACAGAGTGAAAAGAGGTGAGTGAAGAAGAAAAAGCTCAGAGCATCATGGGAAGCCCCCAGCATGCTCGGCCCACTGCAACATAACAAAGGGAGAAATCAGGGTCACCTAATCCAGCCCTAACTATAAGAACACTCACCAACTAATCTCTAAGCTGTGCTGAAATTGTGAAAAGTGCGACACAAACCAGAACTGTGAAACATTCACTTAAAAGTAAAAGTAGAGCCTTTTGATTGGTTTCAGAGGTAAAGCACACGTTTAACTTTAAAGGCAAATGATCTCCATTTTTGGTTTGTTTGGCACGTTTTCAAGTTTTACTACTGCTTGACTAGTAGTTAGTGAGTGTTTGCAGACAAGTTGCCATCTTCCATGCAAACTACAGGCGGCAGTGGCAATCTACAAGCGACCAAAGAGATCACAAGGAGGATTTTGGTGCAGCACTCTCTTTGTTAACAGTTTCACCTACTGACTGACAGCAACCTCCAGCAACTAATCACCAACCAGTTGGAGACTTCCCTTCATGACCAGTGGTCACCAGATGGGCATCAACTTGTTTCTAGGCCCGTGCAACCAGGGCCTCTCTGATTTTAAAACTGAACAGCCTCAAGCACATGTGGTGCAATTTAATATATATTTTTTTTGTATTAAGTCTCAAATGTGCACACTACACAGTTGTGTAGGCTGCAGCTGGATTTTACTAAAACAAGCAGAAATGTTGCATTGTCTTGCCACATAAGGACAAGCCTTTCTGCCATCTTAAGTGCCCAGTGCACCCGTGTAGTACATGTACAGTTTTGGATGTTTTGTTTTACAGGTCCATAAAAATGGCTCCATCCTTTGGATATGACTAGAAATAGTGCACAATAGCTCATATGCAGTACTAATTTAAATACAGCTAAATTTGCATTTCACTGTCAGGAGAGAACTATCATTTTTTACCTACAGACTGTTTTTATCGAGCATGGTGCCTCAAACTGCTTAAGTGTACTTAAAAAACAAAACCCTTTATCACAGATATTTTAATTGGATTTTATTTTATTTTATTTACTGGGTTAGAAGTATGTGCTCTTTGCATAACAGATTTCATAAAACTGGAAAGGTGGAGCTAGAGGAAGAACCTATTATATTTTGGTGTGGGTTTGCATCATTTCTTTAAAACTAGAAGATGTGTTCCATAGTTCAGTTTGTTATAACTTTACAAACTTCAAATACTCATTTAATGGTTCTCTGTGGGTACAGTATGACAGTATAATAGTGGTGTCATGTAAAATGGGGTCAGTGTGTTTTTTTTTAAACCGATGGCTGACTTTGCAGCCAGCAGACAGCAAGCTATGCAGCCACGTGGTGATCGGACTGGAGTGGCTCTCATACTATATGAGGCTGAGATTACAATAGGGAAACACAGGCAGACTGACAATGTGAAACCACATGCACGCATATACACACAGCTACAGTATATTTTTGAGAACCCTCACTAATATAATAGTTGCATGTCCAAATGTAAGCTGTATCCTAATACTGAACCAAATCTTAACTGTATCTCCTCCCCTTAAAAAAAAAAAAAAAAAAATCTAACTTTCAAGGTCTAAAAGTCAAATTCTTTGTCATAGAAACATATTAAGACTTTGGGTGCACATACACACACAGACAAGCTCATGCATCATGATAGTTAAAAAAGGCTTTAAGTTAAATGGTTTTCTACTGTTGTGATTCATCAGCTCATGTCATCTGTGAAGGTCATGACTGCTCAGCTCCTCCTATAAGAAAACACCTTCCCTCCAGTCAAATGACCTCTAAAGCAGATACATCACCGTGGACAAAAGGCAGCTTGTCATAAACACACATCTCAGGGGCCGTTTGTGCTCCAGCTCTTTGCGTACTGTCTTTTGAAAAATTGTGTGCCCCTAGTGGGTTGAGTGACATGTAGCTCTCTCCCGAGGCAAACCCCAATCAATAGCACCATTTCCAGGTAATCCCTGCTCCTGTCTTCCTGACACTGTTAACACTCACACTGGCTGTAATAAACCATATGGATCAATATAAGACCAGTTCAACACAAAACACTTCCATCTCAGCTAATGCAGTGATATGTGGACTGGATATCGCTACAATCTGACCCCTCGCCATCTCCAATTATCCAGTTATCTAATATTCTGTAAAGTAATTCAATCATGCTGTGTTTAAGGGGATGTGATTGTTAGTTAATGGTGTGTAGTGTAGTAATGCAGTCACCAGAAATGGCAAAATGGTTTGAATGTAATTAAATTTGTATTCAGAAACAGCGCTGACATTTAGAGACACAAAACTATACATATATATTAACATTATATTATAAGCATTATAAACATTTTTTCCATTTCTGTCTTTGACTATTTTGTCTCTCTCTTTGTTGATGAATTCTTTCGTTATATCTTTTATTCCACATATTTCCACATTATTAAGTAGCGACTTTCCTAAAAGTAGAGGTTATTAAGAATCTTGGTTTCCAACAATAATACAGCACCGTGCAAAAGGTCTTGAGCCGCTCCTAATTTCTTCATATTTTGCTAGAAAAATGGGAAATAGGTGCAGTGATTTATTGAAATATGTGCCAGCATACGTGGAAATACAGTATGTATTCCGTTCTCTGTAAAGATGATCCCACACTGCTTCAATAATGTTGAGGTCCGGGCTCTGTGGAGGCCAATTTGTTGTCGATCAGGCACTTTCCAGATGGTATTACATGGTGGATCAAAATCTGATGGCAATTTTCTGTGTTCATAGTTGTATCAATTTTGACAAGATCCCCAACACCACTGGTTGCAATGGTGCAAACCTCTGCCATGTTTTACAGGTGTCTGTAGACACTTACTATTGTACCTCTCTTCTGGCCTCCTCCATACATACTGATGATGATTTCAACCTAAAGTTTTACATTTGGATTTGTCACTTCATCAGACCCGTTGATGCTTTTCAGTATAGCTCTTGTGTATTTTGGCATACCTCAGCCTTTTGTCCCTGTTTCCCTTCCTTAAGAACAAGAACCACCCTTTCACTGACACCATTTCTGATGAGGCTTCAGTGAATGGTAGACGGATCAAATAAAGTCCAGATGCTGTTCCTTGTTTCAAATTATTTTACATTCCCTGTATTCACTGAGGTAAGTCTGCATTGCTGTGTTTGATGTTTCATGCAGTTACTTCCTGTTTTATTTTGCTGGTCTCTTCTCTTATGTAAACTCTGTTTAGTTTTGCTTCCCTGTCTTGTTTTTCCCCAATTAGTTTCAGCTGTGTTCCCTGGTGTTTTCCATTTCCCTTATTACCATTACTTCAGTGTGTATTTAAGCCACTGTACTGTTTATTGTGCATTTGTTTATTGTTGTGTTGTATTGTTCATTTGCCTGCATATTTGCCCCAGTGGTTACTGTTTGGGTTACTGGACTTTGTTTTTGTCAGCCTTGTGGATTTGCTGCCTCAGCCTAAATAAAGGTCAGTTTTCAGTTTGTTCAAGCCGTCTTCGAGTCTGCGTATGGGTTCACATTCTAAACATGAATTTCAGATACTGTTCGTGTGCTGTAGATAGTTTTTAGGCCTTCCACTTGTTCTTTTGTCCTCTGCTTGTCCAATTTCCTCAAATTTGTGAGGGCACACTTCACACCATGCTGAGATATTCCTAGGTTTTTGGCTAATAGCTCTTTGGACAGTGCAAAAATACTACTTTTATGTTCCTTGGGTTAATTTTTTTTTTTATACCTGTCAAATTTTGTTCTGACATTTTTTCACAGATTCAACTAAAGAAATGAGAATAAATGATGCTGCTAGTAACAAAATACCTAAAATACTATACTGTAAGTACTGTATTTTGTCAAATACAGTAGAACAAACACTGGATTTGTTGTTTGTGAATGAACATGTTTAATGTTGTCAGACCTTTAAAGGCTGCTCATTCTGAACAAGGAAAAACCTCTGCTTACTGGTGTGTTTTAATACCTTAAGTCAATCTAGGACAGCTGAAACAATCTGCCTGTTAATGAGCTGTAATTTTGATTAGTAATATCAATTTGTAAAAAAAATGAAAAAGCCCAAAAGATATATCCATATTACAAAGATTGATAGTTTTAAGACAAGTACTTACTGACCTGGGATTGTATGAAGTTAAAACCACTGTGGTAAAAATTAATCAGGATGAAAAATAGTAAAGCAAAAGGCCATTTTGAGGTCAGTACTTTGCCCCTTTTCAACATAAATCCTGTGTTATTGCTCTCTCTGTTCTTTAAAAATAGGTAAAAAAAAACAAAAAACAAAAACAAACAAAAAAAAAAAACACAGGTTGTTGCTTAAGCTCACAGTCAGCCAAGAGATGGCGGCAGCATCAGACCTTTCACATCCCTGTGTTTATGGGTGCTGGGGAAGCACACGCAGAGCTTTAGCCTAATGAATCATGCACTGAAAGTGTCAGTGGAAATTTTGTTAGATTTTATTGCAGTTTAATCAGCTCAATGAATGTTTTAATAGGCTGATATTTCAGAGAGTGAAAAGCCATGCAGTGATAAATTTTGTGGGGTGATGTGCCCCCCCCACTCACACACACACACCTCCCCCCAACCCCCACCCTCCTTACCTCTCCCCTCTTCTCTCTCGCCTTTTCGCTGCAGAGAATTGCTAATGTAGACCTGCACAGCTATTTATGCACTTGTTGTTGCAGAGGAGTCTTATGTTATGTATGTAGATTTTTCATATTCTTTGTAAAACTGGCTAACCTGTAATTAACCAGCAAGGTAACAAGTGTGTATTTTGCTCTTGGTTAAACCGTCTCCAGCCTTTTCTCTGGATAGCATCTCACACTTTCCCTTTTTCTGCATTTAATCCTTTCCTCCTCCCTTTTTCCACAGGGGTTTTATGAATTCATCAGGTTGGGCCACCAGGTTCCACCTTACCCTCAGACCTCCAACACCATTTAACATGTCTTTACCCCTCCTCCTCTCTCTGAGGATTGCTCTATTTCTGCATTTGTTATCCCCAATTCCTCATTCTCATTATGTACATATCTTAATCACTTCATTTCCCCCTCGCCTCAATTTTATCCATTCCCCGTTTTTTTTTTTTTTTTCCAGTTTTGACCTTCAGTTCGGTTGTTTCATTACTCTCTCCCATTCCTGTATTTCTTCCCTGTTTTCCTGACCATAAGCTAGTAATAGAATGCAAACCCAACGGAGCAATGACATTTTGGACTTCAGCCTTCCTTCTTCAGGCTCTGTCTCATACATACTGTTGTCCTCTGCAAGCATGGATGTATGATGTGTGGTATGACTCTTCTAATAAAGACATGGATGAGAGAATGAAGGAAGCTGGGAGCTTTAATTAAAGACTGAAGGGTCTTCCTGAATAGGTGGGGGGTAAAATGGTGGCTATCTGCTGCAGGAACAATAAATCAACCTGCCCCTTTTAGCCGCCCTCAACACTGACTACACGGCATTCAGCCCCCCCTCTTTGCAAAAGCAATTCCGTCATGTCTTGTTAGCTCATTCGTCTTCATCAGCACCAGTGGGAGGTTCAAACCCCTTCCTCACCCCCCACTGCACCTTGAGGCACCCCCCCTCCTCCCTCTCAATGCCAGGCGCCATCGGTCAAAGAAAAACCAGCCTGCATCAACACGGCCATGGATGTCATATCATTCTCAGACACACTTAATACAAACGCACACACAGAGCACCATGCAACAGCCGAAGAGACAACAGTTAAACTTAGCTTTGCCCTGCAGATCCGTGTCCCACAGTAATGCTATTAATGAACGCATGGTTAACACACGCAGCACACTAATGGCATTCAAGGCCAATTAAGGGATGACTAATTAATGAGACATTTCCTATAAGGCTTATTGATATGTTAATTTGCAGTCATATAAATCACAGTCTTAATTGTACAGCCTTGGCTAATAAGATTTTCATTACGTATAATGATGAATTGTTAAGCCAGCTGAATTTGTTGATTTACCAAGGAATATTGTTTTTGAGAAATACAGCAAATTTACATAACAATAAAACATTAATTAAAACATTTTTAATTTTTAAAAAAATGGCGAAGCAGTCCCTTTGCATATATTAATGCCTGGGTAGTTCCCACTTAACATGGTTTTGGTTATCTCACTTCTCTGCATTACGACACATGACACATCCAAACAGCAATCTTAAATAAACTGAAAGAATTTTGCTGCATTATTGCACAATGATCGGTAATGCACTTCCCTCCAGTAGCTTTGCTGTGACAACTGAAGTTAGATTTAATGTAATTTGCTACCACTTAGAATGTTTTTAGATCCTATGAATGCTGATGAATGCTGGGGCCTTTCTGTGGAGTCTTTGTGGGTTCCCTCCAGGCACTCTGGCTTCCTTCCACAGTCCAAGACACGTATGATGGTGTGGGGTTGTTTTCGGCACCTGAGTTCCAGTGAAAAGAACTCTTAATGCTTCAGCATATCAAGATATTTTGGACAATTTCATGCTGCCACCTTTGTGGGAACAGTTTGGAGATGGCCCCTTCCTGTTCCAACATGACTGTGGACCATTGGACAGCAAGGTCTATAAATATATGGATGAGCGAGTTTGGTGTGGAAGAACTTGACTGGCCTGCACAGAGTCCTGACCTTAAGCCAATAGAACACCTTGTGGAGATTGCAAGCCAGGCCTTTTTGACCTCACAAATGTACTTCTGGAAGAATGGTCAAAAATTCACATAAAGACACCCCTAATCCTTGCGGAAAGCCTTCCTAAAAGAGTTTAAGCTGTTATAGCTGCAAAGGGTGGGCTGACATCATTCTAAACCCTATGGATTAAGAATGGGATGTCATTCAAGTTCACGTGTGTGAAGGCAGATGAATGAATACTTTTGGTAGCACAGTGCATTCATGTATATGTATGAGTATATATGTATGTGTGCATGTATGTATGTATGTATGTATGTGATACAACACCAAAAAAAAGTGTACATTTCATTAATGATGCATGAAATTTTAAATGTTTCGATTTTTATTAGTATGTTTTACATTTTATTTAAGTAAAAGATCTTAGTACTGTACTTCTTCATTTTACCTTCGGTCAGAGGTATCTGTATTTTACACCTGTATAATTTATAAAGATACATACAGTTTATGTCAAGTGCTAACTTTAAATCCAAACTACTAATTTTTGTAATCTTTGAAAGAGAAATGTTCTTTCATCCCCTTTGACACACACAACTGGTTGATGCAGTTCAAGCTTTATTTTATCTATTCTGTTACAGAGCATGACTAGAGATCTAACCTGGCTGCCATAAACAGAGGGGTTTGATCTGAATGTGATGTCATTAGTGGTTCTGGTGCCAGTGGAGAATAATAATGCAGATAAACAATGGAAATGTCTGTTGCTCCCACACAAGCACAAAGAGTCGAGATGAGAAATCTTCAGAGCTCCAACAAGCAGCTGCAAAACCTTTAAATGTCTGGAAATCTTTGTCTTACTCAGTAACACAACACAGGAGGCGCTTGTTAAATGAGCAGAGCTACTGAGCTTAATCCTACCCCACTAACTGTTAAGTCATTAGTATATTGATCAAATCCATCCAATTCAGTTAAGCAGTTCTTTGTCTTTTATCACTGTACACAGAAGAGTAATAAAAAGACAGGATAAAACTTTCATTTCAACAAAATTTTCCAAAATGTTAAATCAATATGAGCTCCAACAATTAACCCCACATCAGTGTTTTAATCAATGAGTTTGGACAACTGATATTAAAGAAGCACATTGTTGATGAGCACACACACACACACACACACACACACACACACACACTCACAAACATAGCCACTGTCTATCAATGCCTCTTCGTGTCACAACGCAGCCCAGACATTTGATTGACAGCTGTCAGTCTGGGTGATGAGAGTTGACTGAAGGGGTCAGCCACGGTACCAGGGGGCCGCCTGTGTCATCAGCAAGGGACCGGGTGAGAGGGGGATGGAAATAGACAAGGTCTGCTGTGGTCTTCCGGGCTCTCCTCTGCCTCACCCCAGGGGGACAGGCTGGTGAGATTTAAGGAGAGAAAGAAAATAACAAACCTCCAAAACATATAAAGCTGTTCAAAAAGATACAACCAAACTCAATAGTCACATCACGCACATACCCTAGATTAGACAGCATGGCAAGAGCAAATTTGCACTTAAATATGTCTAAAGTATTTGTCTATAGAGTTTGATCTATAGAAGATGGGTGAGGAAGATGATAGAAAGAGGCAAATAAATTAACTCCGGAGGAAAATGCACCTCACGTTCTCCTCCAGCCTGCTTGATACAAACGAGTAAAAGAAAGAAATGAAAGGAGACACGAGACGAGAGAAAAGCTCAATGGCTGGAGGGAAGCAAGAAGCATGCAAGTTAAATAAGACTGTATATTTTTGGTCACTGTCTCAGCGGTGGAGAGAGGGAGAGAGAAAGGGTTTATAAAGCACCAGAAGAGAGTGTCAAAAACAGACAGCTATATAGACAAAAGCAGGATGCTGAAAACATTCACCTTTTAGAGGTAAGGGGGGAAAAAAAGCAGGCAGACAGTCAGAGAAAAGCCTGCTAGTGTTGACAGAGGCTATTAACAGTCAGATGGTACACTGAAAGACTAAAAGGAGAAATGGAAGGATCAGGGTGTATTCACAATGAAGATGGAAAGCGACAAAAGAGAGCAAAGTGCAAAGAGAGGCAAGGAAATGTAATGGGGGAGAAGCTGTCAGCGGTCTGTGGTCCTTTGGTCCATGCTAACCTAAACCTTCTAACACCGCTGCTGGTCACACGCACACATTCACGCAAACACGCACACATGGATACACACAGAAGCACACAGAGATTCATTCCTCTTGCAGACTGTCTGATCCTCTCTCCTCAGGGAGGTGTTAGTTTGGAGGAATCCAAGGGGCTTCGTTTGGACACCAAAGTGAGGGGAGCAATAATTCTCTTTCTCTCTCCTTCTACTCAGCAAAGACACACCCATCCAGGCAAAGTGTGTGTGTGCACGCACACACACACACACACACACATACAGGCAGAATGGTCAGTACAGGTAAGTGTGTAACAGTGTGTGGTGGTCAGCTCTCATATAAGATAGAATTCCTGTGCTTTTCACAATAACCTGACAAAAACCACCAACATGAAGAAGAAAGCTATACACAGGTGATAAAATAAGACACAATTAGAGGTCAGACACAACCACAACCAGAATTTTCTTTTCTTTTTTAATTTTATAAAAAATAGTAATGAATTGCATTTATGAGCACATAAATGTATTCAAACCACAGGTGTAACAACTCTGTGATAGGTCCTGTGATAGGTACTGATATTTTTTGTGTCCCTATCTTCATGTTGTACCAGAGCAAACATACTGTCACATGCAAGGTTGGGAAGTACAAGTAATATATTTCCCAGCATGTCCCCTGCCATTAAAAACTTTTAGATTTTCAATCAATTTTCATTCAGTGGAGTGTAAAATAATCAAGCAAATATTTCCAGCTAAATCTCAATTCAGGAGGAAAATGCATACTGCACAAATAAAGTTAGGTTTTGGTTTACAAGACAGAACCATAATCTAAACATATAGTGGAACTTTTATAATCTGTCTACTTCGGAGGTGGCAAAAGTACAGGCATTCTTTACTTAAGTAAGTTTACATCAGTAATGAAGTATTTGTACTTCACTACTTCCCACCTCTGGTCCAACTTTTAGCTAAACACAACAAATGTATGCATGTCATGTAAAGTGGAGTGGCCACTTTTTAACAGTCATGTCGACTGGTTCCTTCCTACCATCTGGGTCCTGGTGCACTACACTGGCTGCACTGCTGGAAGTTGCAAGTAGGGCTACACAACCATGTAGGGGTACACAAGACCATTAAGAATACACAACATTGCCAAAAGTATTCACTCACCCATCCAAATCATTGAATTCAGGTGTTCAAATCACTTCCATGGCCACAGATATATAAAATCAAGCACCTAAACATGCAGACTGCTTCTACAAACTTTTGTGAAAGAATGGGTCGCTCTCAGGAGCTCAGTGAATTCCAGCGTGGTACTGTGATGGGATGCTACCTGTGCAACAAGTCCAGTTGTGAAATTTAAAGTTAACTGTTAGTGGTAATATGACAAAGTGGAAGCGATTGGAAATGATAGCAACTCAGCCACAAAGTGGTAGGCCGCGTAAAAATCACAGTGGGATCTGCAGATGCTGAGGCGTATAGTACGCAGAGATCACCAACTTTCTGCAGAGTCAATCACTACAGACCTCCAAACTTCACGTGGCCTTCAGATTAGCTCAACAACAGTGTGTAGAGAGGTTCATGGAATGGGTTTCCATGGCTACATCCAAGCCTTATAACACCAAACACAATGAAAAGAGTTGGCTGCAGTGGTGTAAAGCACGCTGCCGCTGGACTCGAGAGCAGTGGAGACTCTGGAGTGACGAATCATGCCTCTCTGTCTGAATATCTGATGGACAAGTCTGGGTTTGGTGGTTAACAGGAGAACGGTTGTCTGACTGCATTGTGCCAAGTGTAATGTTGGGTGTAGGGAGGATTATGGTGTGGGGTTATTTTTCAGGAGTTGGGCTCAGCCCCTTAGTTCCAGTGAAAAGAACTCTTATCGCTTCAGCATACCAAGACATTTTGGACAATTTCATGCTCCCAACTTTGTTGGAACAGTTTGGGGATTGCCCTTTCCTGTTCCAACATGACAAAGCAATGTTCATAAAGACATGGATGAGCGAATTTGGTGTGGAAGAACTTGCATAGAGTCCTGACCTCAACTCAATAGAACACCTTTGGGATGAATTAGAACCTGTGAGCCAGTAGAGACTGAGAGCCAGACGTTCTCATCCAACATCACTATCTAACTTTGCAAATGGAATTCTGGAAGAATATTAATATTAAACCCTATGGATTAAGAATGGTATGTTACTCAAGTTCACGTGTGTATGAAGGCAGATGAGCGAATACTTTTGGCAATATAGTGTATGTATAACAGTCAAAACACTGAATGTGGAATGCTGTACACTTCTCACCCTTAAAGGTCACCATTTTGGTGGGATGAGAGATATAACCACATAATTTTCAGACACTATGAACAGGATAAGTCAGCAGGGGCGTGTCCATGGGGGGGCGTGTCCATGACCAATAGTAATGTACTGATGTGCCTATTGTCCTTTGCACGTCATACAATTTACTTTAAAGCTTTAGTTACTTATTATTTTGCAGAAAAAAAATTGTATTACTACAGATCAAGCAACCCAGCAATAAATTCAATCAGTAGCTGTGGCATTAATTTATTGCCAATTGATTTCACATAATAAATATACAATAAGACAGAGGGCTGCACATGAGCCTGAAAAACGTGCCCAGTGTTTTCAACATAAATTTTCTGCAGTGATTTTATTTTATTTCTGACTGAATATTCTGAATTCTGTATTTTTGCACCAAAATATGAGTTTAGTACCGTTTGGTGTTTTTTTTTTTTTTTTACTAAATTGCCTCTTTAAAAATTTAGTAGCATATTTTGTGTGGTGAGTAGCTCAACAAGTTGCTAATGCAAATGTGGTACAGTGTGACAAAGGCAACTGTACAACTTGCTGTGTTCGATTTCAGACAAAATCCTCTTGCAGAAATTCGCATGTCAACATGAATTCAAATTAAGGGCACTGATTAACAACACTCGAGACACCACGCACAAAAACAGGTTAAACAATATTTGCTCTTCTAAAATGCACATTTTTGAAAAGTAAACCAACCAAAGTTGATGTGGATACATATAAAATAGCTAGAAGGGTGAGGTGGGAAAAGTGTGTGTGTGTGTGTGTGTGTGTGTGTGTGCGTGTGTGTGTGACCAGATCAATATCAAACAGTGCTGTGACACCATATTCATCCTGGGGGCCTATCACAGAGAATGTCAACACCCTCTGGTGAGATGACCTCACCACACACACACACACACACACACACACACACACACACACACACACACACACACAGTCCCTGTGTCACCTTTTTCCCCCAATTCATTATTAACAAGCTTGCTGGGCCTCATTAGCAGAACGCCACACAATGCTGCTTGCACAAACAAAACAAAACGCTCCACAACAGTAATTGCCTTCTTCCTCCATGTCTCCGCCTCCAAGTCTCCTTCTTCAGCTGACACCTGCTGTGGAGAACTTTAACAGGAAAGAAATCGACGGACGCACATTGGCTAGAGCTGCCTCTCTAGGACCACTCAGTCTTTCTTCACAGTTTAGTGATTTCTTTCTCAGGTTAATCTGGAATTTTAAAAAATGAGTACATCTTACAATGCTTGTGATTTGTTACACCTCGTTTGATTCTCTTATCTCAATATGCATAATACTATAAGCCTGGGAGATAATGTTTTTGTCTGTACGGCTATGCTGAAACATATATTTAAGAGAGGTGAAATCTAAAAACAAAATAAGAAAACACAGCAGAGGAGAAAACAGGAAAAGAGGAGCAAGAGAAAGACAGCAGGAGGAACAACAAAAATAGGTAAAATAGACAGAAGGGATGCTCCACTGCTTGGCTGACACACATGGGGTCTCTGCAGACTGAAAGGATGCTAGGAGAGGAAGGGAGATGGAGAAAGAGAGTTGTGTGGCGTGGTGAGCAGCATCCAGCCCTCCTCCCTCACTCCACCTCCCTCTACCCCCACAGAGAAACTGTATGCTTGGCTTCTCCTGGTTTCTTTAGCATTCCTCCCCATCCTCTCCCAAAGCCTGGGAGAGGACCGAAGCAGACAGCAGGGCTTGTCATAGTCGCAGGCCTGGGTCCAAGTGGTGTTTTTTTTCGTAGGTGTGTGTATGTGTGTGTGTGTCTGTGTGTTTTAATATGTGCATGTGCACTTTATTTACAATGGTTGGCCTCATTTTTCTCTGAATACTGGCACGCTGGTTCAACTAAACCATAACTAAACCTGAGTGACTAAATCTTACCTTGTAAAAGAAAAAAGAAGAAAAAACATGTAAATCACAATTTAAAATAAAAAATAAATTAAAAATATAAATCAGAATTTCCAAGTCTACAAATATTTTTAAAATGTGTTAATATTTAGATGTGTCTGTGTTGACATGCAGATTAAACTAGATAAATGTATATACATAAAGCCATTTTTAATTTTTAATTTTTTTTTTTTACATTTTCAGCAAATTTATGAGGAAATATTTAAATGAATTTGGGAAACTGATCTCCCTTAAATGATATCAAGGTGATATATTTGAACATCACCACAAGGAAACTTTATTTATTTATTTATTCATTTTTTTCAAAGGAAACTTTGATTCAACAAAAAAACTGAAAATCAATAACACCATTGGCCTTAAGAAGGTACTGTCATTCCCTTTGGCAGAAATAAGATCTTGTAGGTGTTTAGCATAATCATCCATCACTCTCTGAAACACACATCCTAAAACTTTTGACTTTAACTCCTTTGCATGTCTGTTCCCCCCATACATTTAATACATTGTCATTTTAAATTCAATTAAATTCACTTCAATTCAATTTTATTTGTATAGCACCAAAACTACCGCAAACAGTCGCCTCAAGGCACTTTGTATTGTAGGTAAAGACCCTACAATAATACAGAGAAAACCGAACAGTCAAACGACCCCCTATGAGGAAGCACTTGGTGACAGTGGGAAGGAAAAACTCCCTTTTAACAGGAAGAAACCTCCAGCAGAACCAGGCTCAGGGAGGGGCAGTCATCTGCCGTGACCGGTTGGGGCTGAGGGGAGAGAGACAGGACAAGAGACATGCTGTGGAAGAGAGATGGAGATTAATACTAATTAATGATTAGATACAGAGTGAAGTATAAACAGAGAAAAAAAAGGTGAATAAAAAGAAACAGTGCATTATGGGAACCCCCCAGCAGCCTGGGCCTATAGCAGCATAACTAAGGGGTGGTTCAGGGTCACCTGATCCAGCCCTAACTATAAGCTTTATCTTAAAGGAAAGTTTTAAACCTAATCTTAAAAATAGAGAGGGTGCCTGTTTCCCGAATCCAAATTGGGAGCTGGTTCCACAGAAAAGGGGCCTGAAAGCTGAAGGCTCTGCCTCCCATTCTACTCTTAAGTATCCTAGGAACCACAAGTAAGCCAGCAGTCTGAGAGTGAAGTGCTCTATTGGGGTGATATGGTACTATGAAGTCTTTGAGATAAGATGGAGCCTGATTATTCAAGACCTTGTGTGTGAGGAGAAGGATTTTAAATTTTACTCTGGATCTAACAGGGAGCCAATGAAGAGAAGCTAAATCATTCCACATTAATAGGATGCACCTTCCTGCTTTGCTTAGGTCATTGCTTAACCTTCCATCTTCCCTTTGTGAGCTATTCCTTTGTTTGCTTGCAACAATAACTGATCTGACTCTAACTTATGTTTTGTAATTTGTTTAAATTATTTAACCATTTTTAGGCTAAAAGCTTATGTTAGCCTGCTCTAACTCTTTAAACACATTCAATTCAGTTCACTTCAGTATAGTAATGTCTCATGAAGCCATCGAGAGCTTTGGGTTAAGGTGTATGGGAAAAATGCTGCACATGCAATACGTGCCTGAGCATCATATGTTTTTTAAATATATATTTTTATTTCTGTTTTAGTCAGAACCACAGACTTTAGAATACTACCAATAAAAAACAAACAAATATATGATAATAATAAGGGGCAGCATATTTCCCAGAGAATAACAAGAAAACAAGATGTAAATGGTAAGAAATATTATCTACAAGGACATTACTTCTTTTAAAATGACAAACTCCTGGCCTAAAAACTCCTGGTTTTTACAAACTGAATGCCAAGGTAACCACGTGTAAATAAATTAGGTGGCGAAGGAGGAGATTAACAACAACAAAAACAACAACAACTGTATTCTCACTGGCAAAGATTATTACAGGACACAACAGAACTGAAATTCTTAAAATAAAAACATAGCACATCATGGATGTTGGTGAGCCTTAAGCCAGCAGCAAAGTTCTTTCTAAACATGGATGGTTCCCAGTTGGAGTAGCTGTGGGAGAGCAAACAGCAGGTAAGCAGTAAACTGCATGGTGGGAAACTGAAGACAACCTGGAACTGCCAAAAATTGCACTGAGGCTTGCTTCAGAAGCAAATTAATCCCTGTAGACTCCCATGTTTAAATGGGAGTAGAAATATTCAGATTTATGGTCTGGTACAAAAAAATGGCTTTGGTTTCCAAAGATACTTTTCCTGCTCATGGTAAATAGGATGAATTTTCATTACCTCACAACTTTTAATTATGTTAAGGACTAGAAGCACTCAGAGAGCGCAAACCTCCGCCAAGGCCATAGGGTCACTGACGCTGTAATACGTGTATCTAAATACTGTGAAATAATCTTTCATCTTTCCCAGACAACAATAACCCCCTATTCTGCAATAGTGAAGAATCCTTAAAAAAATTCCTGGATCCAGATTGTGATCCGGATCACCGCCAAAATTTAATCACTTCTTCCTCTTGTCATTTCCAACCACTCCACAAAATGTCATCGAAATCCGTTCATAACTTTTGGAGTAATCCTGCTGACAAACAAGCAAACAGACAAACAAATCAACGCGACTGAAAACGTAACCTCCTTGGCGGAGATAATTAGAATCATTTTGATAGGTGATCACCATTTTGTATTGTCCCCAGTGTGCCTGTTCTAAAAGACACTCTAGCAAGTCAGCTTTTATTTTGTCAGGTATGTATGTTTTTGGATTAGGCCTTCTTTATTCTACTAGCAAAAATTAGCATCACATTTAATATCACAGTGAATCACAGATCCACCAGCTTGCCTGTGTTAGTGCTAGCTAAGGGCTGTGCCCCAGTCTCTTCTGTCTTTCCTAGCAGCCCACCTTTATTCAGGGTGCACCCTGGAGAGGTCGCCAATTTGTCGCAGGGCTAACGCATAGAAAACGACAAGCATTCGCACCTGTGTGGTTGGGGGCAGAATCAAGGCTTTAAAATGTGAGTTTTTTGACGTACAGTCTTAAAACCTGACCTTTGAATGAAACCAGTGAGTCCCACAAACTTACTTTTCCCAGTTGTACAGTACCAGTCAAAAGTTTGGATACACTCACCCATTGACATGAATGGGTGAGTGTGTCCAAACTTTTGACTGGTACTGTATGCACCAGATGTTCACTGTCACTGTGAACATTATTCTTTCAGTATGTGGATGTAGATAGTACTGAAAGAAAGACCCAATGTCTTGTGGAAGCTTAAAAACTGACGTCACTGACTTTGGGTGCGCGCACACACACACACACACACACACACGGACACACACACACACATGCACACATACGCACACACACGTAAACACACACACACACACACACACACACACACACACACACACACACACACACACACACACACACACACACACATCCCCCGTAAACTATCTTTTCTCCAGTGTCTATAAATTATTCACCAAGCCTCGATTGACAGGACAGAGATCCTAATGAGAAAAATGTTGCAGGGAGACACTCAGCCGTGTCATTGCATGCACATGAGCATGTGTAAAGTGTAAATAGGCACCATGTCTTTGCATATGTAGAGGGTGTGTGCTCAAATGTGTATGGAGAAACTAATTAGCACCGGCGCTGCTGGACAAGAGAAATGATTAAAACTCTGTCTGTGTAATCAAGTCAGGGCGGGAAAGAAGAAATTCACTCAGATCTTACTGATACATGACAGTGAGCAAACAAATATTCTACACTTTTATTTTACTTTATGCTAACTTGCATTTTTTTCACATCAAAAATGTGTGCAGATGCTTTAATAGTATATTCATGTGAAAAAATATGCATTTATCTATAACTTGCAGATATTAGATGTGTATAGTGACACTGTCATAAAAATACACCTGCTTTCTAAATCATTAAACTTTTTTGTATTCCAACCTCTCGGCTGCTAGCAGTCTTTCAGTGGGACATAGCAAAGCAAACAGACAGAAGAGCAGATGACACAGGTACCTTGAAGTTTCTGTCTCCCCCACCTGTCGACTTTCTCCTTCTCCTCCCAACAACCCCCACAACACCTCTCCCCGTCTCTCTCTCTCTGTTACCTTGGAGTCTGGCCGTCATGCTCCTGTGGCTCCACTCTAAAGGTTACGCTGTGTACCCACCGTCACTGCTTGTCACTCCCCCACCACCAGCAGCCACACACACACACACACACACACACACACACACACACACACACACACACACGCTCCATCAGTCCCAGGCCCTGTCAAAGAAATACTGTCCGTAGAATCACTAACGTATCTACAGTTTGCCTTTGCAGGGAGAACGTGGGGGCAAATAGAAATCTCCCCCTAACAGCTCCTAACAGCTCTGGTGATGAAGTGTTTGTTAATGTATGAAGAGAGCATGACAATCACACACAGAAAAACAGAAGGAAGATACACATAAAAAAGTGATCATACATGTTTGTCTGCAGTCAGTTCACCATGGCGTGTGGAATTGAAATGCTGCTCACTCAGAATTCAACAGGGTCTTTTGTCTCTTGGAAAGATCGAATCCTCTGTGAAATGAGAAGAGGAGCAGAGGAACATCACATTACAAGAGTCAGATCCACAGAGCATTCCACATTGTTGTAAGACTGATGACGAGACATATTTTTTTTAACACTCCTGGAAGTTAATGTAAATTTTGTATAACTTACAGTGGCCTTACACATAGAGTCATAATCATGGCATCAAATCTAGACTACCTGTATTTCTCTCTTCTGTACTGCACTGCAATCTCTCATTCAGCATCATCATCATCCACCGATGCTGATCTGTCTGAAGAAGAGTTACTTTTTCAGCAAAACAAAAACTTCCAACTTCCAAGAACATTTAAGTGTGGACTCAAAGAGATTTGTGATGGTGGCAGCTGGAATAGGCTCCAGCCCCCCCCCCCGTGACCCTGAATTGGATAAGCAGAAGAAAATGGATGGTTTTAGCAAGATTACTCAAAAAAATTAGGACTAAAGTGAAACCAAGTGTTAAAAACGGTGAAAAGTAATTATATAAAGTAAGTAAAAGTCTCCACCAAAGCCACCATCTGTGCCGCTCATGCTTTTTTTGTTTTTGTTTTAATCTTTGATGTTTCTTCACATTCCTTCCACTTTTCAACCAGTCAGCATTTGACTTATGCATAGCATCGTCTACAGCAGTGCTTCTCAATTATTTTCTGTTACGCCCCCCCTAGCAAGAAGAAAACTATTCGCGCCCCCCACTCCCCACTGTGACTATCCATCTCTGCATAACATTTTATCCTTATTAACATTAAAGAAAAAAAGAAAGACATATGGCCAAACTTACAAAGAATAACTTATTAAATCGTGTTTTAAGTCTGCAACAGAAAAGATTTTAAGTGCATCATTTGCCTGAAATTAAAATAAATAAATCCTTGTTTAAACTGTAAACATGTTTGACCAACTAGACACAGCAAACACACCGGTCTTTCCTCTTCTCCAACTGTAGTGACAGTGAAGCCAAGCGCTAATACGCTTCGTCGTATTTCCTCGTCTTAGCTTTCGGGTGACTTTCTTTTGTCTCATTATCTTGTCTCTCTCCGCTTTTCTTTTCATCCCTGTTAAAAACTTTTTCATGTCGGGGGTTGTTATGTTGAATAACGGAGGCTATAGGCAGAACGCAGTCGGAGCTTTCTGTTGACTCAACACTGCTAACCAAGGCAAACCTGTTGTCTTGAAGTCGTAAAATGTTGCACTGTCGCAAACGTGACAGAAGTAACAATGACAGCGCCACTGCCGCCTACTGTAGTGGATGCGCAATACACTTTATACTAGTACGGCCCCCCCAAAAAAAAGCCTGTTCCCCAGGGTCACACGCGCCCCCCCAGGTATCGCACCGCGCCCCCCAAAGGGGGCGCGCCCCACTATTTGAGAACCACTGGTCTACAGTAAGTCGAGCTATGTGCTGTTGGACTTTTGGAGGGCTGCACACAAGCAAAAAAAAAACCATGTCTGTAGTCTCTGTGTTTGCAAAAAGCTACGCAAATGTGCAATAAAAATGACTCCGACTGACTGCAACATGCTGTTAATTTATAAATTAGCTGGGAATTATTTGCAAACCTTCACCAATCTGTCTGTGAGTGAATACAGTCAGTGTCAAACCATCATTGTTTGGAGACAGGTTGAATCCTACCAGGTGATCTGTGCAATAGCCTTGCAATTAAAACTGGATGCCCAGACATTGAGGATGTTGCACACTATAGCTCTGGCAACCACTCGGTCACTGTAACTACTTGCAATCGGTCCCCAACAACAAAAAAAATCAGTTCAGTCACTGGGCAACCCTTGATTTTTCCTTGTCGCAAGGAAGTTGCCACCCTATTTTTACTCTAGTGTGACTGAGCCAGTACGCATAAATGTTTACACCATTTTCTCACAAATTCATACTGCTGTTATTATAAACATGACTGATCTGTCCAAGTCCTCTCAACTTACCCATGACTGTATATTTGTCTCAACTGTTGTATTCACGGCAAATAAGCATATATTTGTACAGTTTATATCTTGTGAAATCCCTTGGAACTGTTCACACTATCAAGTCTATAGAGGCCATGCAATTGATTGTTAATCAGTAAAAATGGAAAACATTTGTCTCCTCCTTATAAGAGAATGTCCCTTGAAGGTCCAAAGTAGGTATGTCATGACATCAGTTTGGATTGCATTTTTGATTCATTGCTGCAGAAAGAAATGCATTGACTGTTTTAAAGAACAGTATTATATAGATATAGTATAGTATATAATTTCTATATCTGCATGCATGTCATGCAAATGCACAGAAACACCATATGCACAGTGGAATGAAGCTGTTATAATTTTGTTATTAGCACTTTTGTGACACTTTAAGCTTTGAGTGTAATTATGCTGACCTCACACACCTGGCGCACACAGTTTGTAAAACTAAAATAGAGATCGCACACGCAGCTGCTTGCAGTGATGTCTCAGTGAAGTTCTCTGTTGTTTAAACAATACACATTGTTTATTCATATATATCTGTCTCTTCTAACTTTTCCTCTCATCATTCTACCCCCTTCTGTCTCTCCTCCATTCCTCCTCTCTGTGGGCCATCCGTGGAGCGTTCAAGCGCTCTGGCGACATGCATCGCTGAGTTCTCAACATCTTGTCTCGTCACGGCAATTACACACACACACACACAC
This sequence comes from Archocentrus centrarchus, assembly GCF_007364275.1. Classification (NCBI taxonomy): domain Eukaryota; kingdom Metazoa; phylum Chordata; class Actinopteri; order Cichliformes; family Cichlidae; genus Archocentrus; species Archocentrus centrarchus. Next base: position 16,521,814 of record NC_044350.1, read on the forward strand.
ACACTCACACACGTACACACATTTAACATACTCAGTACACTCAAAACATATTTCAAAGAGTCTTTTATTTTGAACGCTACAATATATTCTTGAAAGTCATAACATCAAAAAATAACATTTTGGGGTGATTCATAATGTGTCTCAATTGTATCCACCGTTTTGATCCAAGAAACCGCACACTGCCTCACACACCAGCAGGACATTACAGACAAATTCAGGAGTGAAATATGGAGGGAGTGAGCAGGTGGTCTGAGAGGTCAGGGCAGGGATCAGTCACTGACCCTCTCCACACTACTGCAAAAGGATAAGGGTTAATTAACAGCAGACTTTAATCGCCTCTGATGAATGATTCATAGCTTCCTAGTCTATAACTAGTATTTAAAACACATGGATGGAGGCAGAGCCAACATGAATTATTCAGGTCCAATGGTAGCCTACCCAACCCCTCATTTCACTTGAGCTGAATTTCAGTCTGTGGGCATATAGCTAGCGTGTTAATAAAGAGTTTTCAATTAATGCATTGCACTTTTGCAGCGGATAATGTGACAAAAGCTGAGGGAAGGGTTAAAGTGATACACACAAGTGATACTTGAAAAGCTTCATAACTATTACAAGGGCAACACTGGGACCCGAGGACAGAATTTTGTTCCACTGCATGGAAATGTGATGCGAATGTCAATAAAGAATCCTTGAATCCTTGAAAAGTGATAATGATAAGGCAATTTCCTCAAGTGAAGCCATGCTTATGCACAGTCATTATTTTGCAAAAAAAAAGAAGACAAAGACAACACAAGAAACGAAGAGAAATCTTGCAAGATGGCTGCAGGAAAAAAAAAGACAGATGAATAGAAGGGGTGGGGGTGGGGGTTGGTTTGGTAAGCTCAGATTTACTGTCTCGGCTGTGAATGCAGCAAATAATAAGTCACCAGCTAAGCGGCTTTGATATATTCTTAAAATCCATGGCTGTGTTGTCTTTGCTTTTTCAATATGTTATTCAACCCCCTTGACTTCATCCCAGGCCATACTGTTTGTGCAAATGGATAATTTCGTAGGCTAATCCTATATGTTGATGTGGCACAGTGGTTCTCAAACTGTGCCACATCAACATATAGGATTAGAATGTTATGCATCTCTCTTTGAATAAAATTCTCAGCCTGCATTCCCAGCTTCTCAGACACGATGGAGTGAGGGGCACCCTCTTTAAATTCTAAGGTTTTACAGTATGTGTCAGGACATAATAAAAAAAAACAAAAAACTGGTCTTTACCAGATTGGTCTTTACCAAATTAAGTAAATGCAACCAAAATACAGAAGCAGTGTGTTAAATTCTAAGCAAACCCTTCATAGAATTAAGAGGGTAAGTAGCAGCCTGGTGCTGCTAATCAAATGCATTTGATCGACTGATCATCATCAACTGTGATCACCTTTATGAAAGCAGAGGTTTGGTGCATTCAGGTGTGTGTTAGCACAATGCCAAGGAGGAAAGACATCAGTAGTGATCTTTTAGAAGCAAAGATTATTCACAAGTGGAAACATTCAAGATAGTTGCCAATCTTTCCAGGAGTATTTTGGCTTAATTGTTGTTAAATAATGACACAGTGTAACATGTCATGTGTTGTTGTTGTTCATCTGAGGTGGGAGTAGATATTTTTTTTTATTGTGTGATGATATATAAAACCTTAGAAATGACAGAGGGTATATTTCCTTTTTACCTTGACTGTACATGAGGCCACAATAGCTATTCCAATTCAAAATTACCCCAGCATGAATAAAAACGATGTAGCTGAAACATATTATAACATCCACCAAATCCACCCTCGAAAATGATTGAGTTTTGAGTTTGTCAGTGAGGCTTTATTTCAAGCATGTTAAAATGATGCAACAATATAAGAAAAACATAAGGAAAACAATAATCCAAATAAATAACAGTTCAAAAAGGAGTAGGAAGAAGCATAAGCTTATTTAATCCCATTTCTACCCTTTCTCCATTATTTAGCAACTAATAATCCTCACTAATACTTCATCTTTATATCCTGCCATATCCTTATTTACAATTTGCTACATATATTTGGTTCTGTAATGCAGTAACAGTTTGTCACACAAACTAGAATAAGGTGCCAGATTACCACCAACAACTGCAAAATATCCAAAAGTATGAATTATTGTGAATACAGCTCTTTTAAAAATTTCTCATTTAAGGTTTTATGTTGTGAAATTTTTTTTTTTCCCATTAAGTAACTTGCTACAACTAAATCTTTCTTATTCATGTCAGTGTGATTTTAAGTTGAACCTAGAACTGCTTAGATTTAAGTCTAAGTGGTTCTTTAATTTAGACTGTGAAATAACGGCAGCACTAAACTTTTTATTCTGAATATGTTCCAACTGGTTTTTGTGAGTCCAAATTGACAAATCGACTGGAAAGGTTTAACTCTGAAATTTGAACACTCAAGTTTTGTTTGTTTTTTTGTTTGTTTTTAGCTTTATGAGTTGTTACTCCAATTTTACTATTCAGCCGAGCTCAATCAAACATATCTTTAAACAATCCAAAGCCTCATAACCACATGCTGCATTTTTCTTATTTAAAATGGGTAGAAAAAGAACATAAAACAAGACATTTTGATTTAACAAGCTGCCTGTGTATGCCCTGGAGGTACTTGCTAACAAAGTGTCTGGAAAGCTGGAGTCAAATAGCTGTGTATATAAAACTGAAGAAATGATGCTGCATCTGAACCACATGTATGCTAAAGTCAATGACTTATAGGGGGGCAGGTATACAAGGAGCTCCTTAATCAGGTGTCTGGAATGAGCAGAAAACACAGAGACATTGATTAGTAGAGAAGAAAAGCATAACAGAATATGGACACTTTTTCAACACACTTGTGGAGACAGAGGTTAATGCTGGAGAGGGCCGAAAACTTTTCTAGACATTGTACATCTGATTTAGAGCTAAGATTAGACCAGATAGGCTGGTTGCCTTTCTAGACATGATATGTGTTAATGGTGACACAAATGTACTCCTCTCTCTTTTTTCTTTTCTCACAATGATTTCTTTTTATGTCACATCTCATTTCTCCTTTTTCTCCTTTTGGTTTTATTCTCCTGTGCTCTCACATCCTTGTTTGTTAAGATTTGCAATGTCCTGGGGAGGGGGGGGGGGGTTCTTTCTCAAAAGCCAAGTGTGTATTCAGAAATGAAGCAGTGACATCTGTTTGTCCAGGCTCTTAATTCAGTGTGTCAATCAGTCCATTAAAAATGTCTCACTAAAGCCTTGTCTAGAGTAAAATGTACCATTATACAGCTAATAAAAATATGTGAAGACTCATTAGCATCAACTAAAAAAGATCAATAACCCATCGTGATCTCTCAGGAGGCATTCATTCCCAAAGTTTGGACATGAAAAAGCACAATTAGGCTCCTCTTCTTTACAAGAAAATCTGAACAGCTAAAGCTGCAGCAGTGGCCATTTGCTGCACAAGTTTTTCTCTCCATCTGACAGAGAAAAATGAAGAGTTTTGGTTTACCTACCCAGCCAAGCAGAGCCTAAATGAAATGTCATTATAGCCACAAGATAAAAACAAATGAGGCCAGCGCTATTGTGGTGTGAGGAGAGATCAAGAGCAAGAGAATGCTGGAGGTAAAGCTTGAAATGAGGGAGAACGGGTGAGACTGTGTGGGAGGAAAATAGAAATAGTGTAGTGTCGAGGGTGGTGGTGGTGGGGAGGTGGGGGGATTTGGTACAGTAATTGTGTCCAGAGCACTTGTTTACCCAGCAGTGAAAACAGGTAGAGGCATTAGATGAAGGACACAGATGGATACATCACTGTGAGAGAGACAGATTATGGGATGGATGGCTTTTCACAGTTAGACTGCACAATTGCGCCAAATGAAGGAAGATGGATGACTGTTTAGCCTTAGCATACAATACTGATTCTTATCTAGACTTATAATAGTCTACATAAAATCATGTCTAGCCTAATGAAGCGTACAGAATCAAAGATTTGTGGAATAAAGCCATGTAGTGTATTTTAATTGTTGCTGATTTATAATGTTCTTTTGTCTCATTTCCAAATATGTATTAGAAACTGTCCTCCAATTCATAACTTAAATAGATAACACTGATTCTGTTACACCAGTCTATACTGTATTTTTCCTAAGATGTGGAGTTAGACAACCGAAATGCAGGATGTAAAGACAGAGTTCAAAACTAAAGCAAGCCATTTATTTGGCTGATCAAAAGTTCCAAAATAAAGTTCAATTCAATTCAATTTTATTTATATAGCGCCAAATCACAACAAACTGTCGCCTCAAGGTGCTTTGTATTGTGGGTAAAGACCCTACAATAATACAGAGAAAACCCAACAGTCAAAACGACCCCCTATGAGCAAGCACTTGGTGACAGTGGAAAGGAAAAACTCCCTTTTAACAGGAAGAAACCTCCAGCAGAACCAGGCTCAGGGAGGGGCAGTCATCTGCCACGACCGGTTGGGCTGAGGGGAGAGAAAGACATGCTGTGGAAGAGAGCCAGAGATTAATATCAATTAATTATTAAATGCAGAGTGGAGTATAAACAAAGTAAATAAGGTGAATGAGAAACAGTGCATTATGTGAACCCCCCAGCAGACTAGGCCTATAGCAGCATAACTAAGGGATGGTTCAGGGTCACCTGATCCAGCCCTAACTATAAGCTTTATCATAAAGGAAAGTTTTAAGCCTAATCTTAAAAATAGAGAGGGTGTCTGTCTCCTGAATCTAAGCTGGAAGCTGGTTCCACAGAAGAGGCGCCTGAAAGCTGAAGGCTCTGCCTCCCATTCTACTCTTAAGTATCCTAGGAACCACAAGTAAGCCAGCAGTCTGAGAGCGAAGTGCTCTGTTGGGGTGATATGGTACTATGAGGTCTTTGAGATAAGATGGTGCCTGATTATTCAAGACCTTGTATGTGAGGAGAAGAATTTTAAATTCTATTCTAGATTTAACAGGGAGCCAATGAAGAGAAGCCAATATGGGAGAAATCTGCTCTCTCTTTCTAGTCCCTGCCAGTACTCTAGCTGCAGCATTTTGGATCAGCTGAAGGCTTTTCAGGGAGCTTTTAGGACAGCCTGATAATAATGAATTACAATAATCCAGCCTAGAAGTAATAAATGCATGAATGAGCTTTTCAGCATCACTCTGAGAAAGGATGTTTCTAATTTTAGAAATATTGCGCAAATGCAAAAAAGCGGTCCTACATATTTGTTTAATATGTGCATTGAAGGACATATCCTGGTCAAAAATGACTCCAAGATTTCTCACAGTGTTACTGGAGGCCAAAGTAATGCCATCCAGAGTAAGTATCTGGTTAGACACCATGTTTCTAAGATTTGTGGGGCCGAGAAAAAGAATTTCAGTTTTATCTGAATTTAGAAGCAGGAAATTAGAGGTCATCCAGGCCTTAATATCTTTAAGACATTCCTGCAGTTTAACTAATTGATGTGTGTCATCTGGCTTCATTGATAGGTAAAGCTGAGTATCATCTGCATAACAATGAAAATTGATGCAGTGCTTTCTAATAATACTGCCTAAGGGAAGCATGTATAATGTAAATAAAATTGGTCCTAGCACAGAACCCTGTGGAACTCCATAATTAACCTTAGTGTGTGAAGAAGACTCCCCATTTACATGAACAAATTGGAGTCTATGAGATAAATATGATTCAAACCACTGCAGTGCAGTACCTTTAATACCTATAGCAAGCTCTAATCTCTGTAATAAAATGTTATGGTCAACAGTATCAAAAGCTGCACTGAGGTCCAACAGGACAAGTACAGAGATGAGTCCACTGTCAGAGGCTCTAAGAAGATCATTTGTAACCTTCACTAATGCTGTTTCAGTACTGTGATGAATTCTGAAACCTGACTGAAACTCTTCAAATAAACCGTTCCTCTGCAGATGATCAGTTAGCTGTTTTACAACTACTCTTTCAAGAATCTTTGAGAGAAAAGGAAGGTTGGAGATTGGCCTATAATTAGCTAAGACAGCTGGGTCAAGTGATGGCTTTTTAAGTAGAGGTTTAATTACAGCCACCTTGAAGGTCTGTGGTACATAGCCAACTAATAAAGACTGATTGATCATTTTTAAGATTGAAGCATCAATAATTGGAAAGACTTCTTTGAACAGTCTAGTAGGAATGGGATCTAACAAACATGTTGCTGGTTTGGAGGAAGTAACTATTGAAGTTAACTCTGAAAGATCAACTGGAGCAAAAGAGTCTAAACAAATACCAGCAGTGCTGAAAGCAGCCGAACATGAAGAATAATCTTTGAGATGGTTATGAATAATTTTTTCTCTAATGTCTAAAATTTTATTTGTAAAGAAATCCATGAAGTCACTACTAGTTAACGTGAAAGGAATACTCGGCTCTACAGAGCTCTGACTCTTTGTCAGCCTGGCTACAGTGCTGAAAAGAAACCTGGGGTTGTTCTTATTTTCTTCAATTAATGATGAATAGTAAGATGTCCTAGCTTTACGGAGGGCTTTTTTATAGAGCAACAAACTCTTTTTCCAGGCTAAATGAGCATCTTCTAATTTAGTGAGACGCCATTCCCTCTCCAGCTTTCGGGTTATCTGCTTTAAGCTGTGCGTTTGTGAATTATACCACGGAGTCAGGCACTTCTGATTTGAAGCTTTCCTTTTCAGAGGAGCCACAGTATACAAAGTTATACGCAGTGAGGATGTAAAACTATTGACGAGATAATCAACCTCACTGGGAGCAGAGTTTAGGTAGCTGCTCTGCACTGTGTTGGCACTGAAGAGCATAACAATGAAGGAATTAGATCCTTAAACTTAGTTACAGCACTTTCAGAAAGTCTTCTACTGTAATAAAACTTATTCCCCACTGCTGTGTAATCCATTAAAGTAAATGTAAATGTTACTAAGAAATGATCAGACAGGAGGGGGCTTTCAGGGAATACTGTTAAGTCTTCAGTTTCTATGCCATATGTTAGGACAAGATCCAGAGTATGATTAAAGTGGTGGGTGGGCTCCTTTACATTTTGAGAGAAGCCAATTGAATCTACCAATAGATTAAATGCAGTGTTGAGGCTGTCATTCTCAGCATCTACATGGATGTTAAAATCACCCACTATAATTATTTTATCTGAACTGAGCACTAAATCAGATAAAAAGTCTGAGAAATCAGACAGAAACTCTGAGTAAGGACCAGGTGGACGATAGATAATAACAAATAAAACAGGTTTTTGATTTTCCCAATTAGGATGGACAAGACTAAGAGTCAGGCTTTCAAAAGAATGAAAACTTTGTCTGGGTCTTTGATTAATTAATAAGCTGGAATTGAAGATTGCAGCTAATCCTCCTCCTCGACCTGTGCTTCGAGCATTCTGACAGTTACTGTGACTCGGGGGTGTTGATTCATTTAAACTAACATATTCATCCTGCTGTAACCAGGTTTTTGTAAGGCAGAATAAATCAATACGTTGATCAATTATTAAATCATTTACTAATAGGGACTTGGAAGAGAGAGACCTAATGTTTAACAATCCACATTTAATTGTTTTATTATTTGGTGCAGTTGATGAAGCTGTATTATTTATTGTTTTTGAATTTTTATGCTTAAATAGCTTTTTGCTGATTTTAGCTTTGGTTTTTGGTGGTCTGGGAGCAGGCACCAACTCTATGGGGATGGGGTTTTGGGGGGATGGCAGGAGGAGAGAAGCTGCAGAGAGGCGTGTAAGACTGCAACTCTGCTTCCTGGTCTCAACCCTGGGTAGTCAGTTTTTAGGAGGGTTAATAAATTTGGCCAGATTTCTAGAAATGAGAGCTGCTCCATCCAAAGTGGGATGGATGCCGTCTCTCCTAACAAGACCAGGTTTTTCCCAGAAACTTTGCCAGTTATCTATGAAGCCCACGTCATTTTTTGGACACCACTCAGACAGCCAGCGATTCAAGGAGAACATGCGGCTAAACATGTCGCTCCTGGTCTGATTGGGGAGGGGCCCAGAGAAAACTACAGAGTCCGACATCGTTTTTGCAAAGTTACACACCGAGTCAATATTAATTTTAGTGACCTCCGATTGGCGTAACCGGGTGTCATTACTGCCGACGTGAATAACGATCTTACCAAATCTACGATTAGCCTTAGCCAGCAGTTTCAAATTTCCATGAATGTCGCCTGCTCTGGCCCCTGGAAGACATTTGACTATGGTCGCCGGTGTCTCTAGCTTCACGTTTCTCAAAACAGAGTCACCAATAACCAGAGTTTGTTCCTCGGCGGGTGTGTCGCCGAGTGGAGAAAAACGGTTAGAGACGTGAACAGGTTGGTGGTGTACCCGGGGCTTCTGCTTAGGACTACGCTTCCTCCTCACCGTCACCCAGCCGGCCTGTTTTCCCTGCTGCTCGGGATCTGTTGGGGGGGAGCTAACGGCGGCTAAGCTACCATGGTCCGCACCCGCTACAGGGGCCTGGCTAGATGCAGGATTTTCCAGGGTGCGGAGCCGAGTCTCCAGTTCAGAAAGCCTGGCCTCCAGAGCTACAAACAGACTACATTTATTACAAGTACCATTACTGCTAAACGAGGAGTAACTAAACATGTGACACCCAGAGCAGGAAAGTGCAGGAGAGACAGGAGAAGAAGCCATGCTGGTAGTCGGCTAAGGGCTAAGCTACTAGCTGAGCTAAGCTAGCGAATTTCTAAAAACAAATAAAGTGAGTAATGTGAATACAGGTGATTCAGCAAAGAGTATGCTATTTAAAGTAGGTGAAGATTACACTAAAATATGTTATTATCCAGATAAATCGAGTTATACAGATATAACAGCTAACAGACAGCAAAACACTGTGCTCCGAAACAGGAACAGGAAGTGATACAATACCGCAGTGAGAGCCAACACCAGGAAAGATCAGGGAAAACATGCAGGGAAACAAACAGGCAGGTAATCCTACAAAGCATCAAAGAAATGTGGGAAGAAAGAGGCTCTAAAGTAACATGGGAAGTGGAAACAGGAGGGAAACTAAATACCCCTGAAAACAATCAAGACAATGCGACAAGAGAAATAAAACTACACGAGACAGCAAACTAACAAAGTAAAACAAAGTGAATTAAAACCAAAACTGATGGAAGACATGAACAGGAGGGGAGCGAAAGAGTCTGTGCAGAGGCATGAAGGTGGGAAGAGTTCAGGGTCTGGAGGAGACGTTTCAGGTGGTAAGGAGCTGGGGAAAAGAGTTAAGGGACAGTTCAAGTGGCCAGCTAAAACACAGAAGCCAATGAATTTAAGGTTATTTAATAGAAAAAATTATATTGTTCTCATAAATACACATAATTTGGTCTGTAATTACGTCTTCCAGCAAACTCAATTCTCATCTCCTGAACTGAAATCAGGGCTCAAACGTTCCAAAACATGCCCATTTATTCCCAGAGACTGTTTATGTTTCACAGTCTGCACCCCCAGAGACTGTTACTCCACCCGGGGCCTCCTCAGAGACTGAGCACCTGCATCTGTCCTTGCTTCTATGGTGAGGGTGCCCAGGGCCGAGCCTTGCCCTTTATCCGTTTTCCCCAGCCTCATCTTCAGCTGCCAGAGTCAACCATGCCACTTGAGGGTCTCTGTCACTGTTGCTGGCCCCCAGCCAAGCCACCTGAAGGTCTCCATCACTGGCCCCTGGCTAAGGCTCTGAGGAATATCAGTTGCTGGCAACGTGGCCAACCAGAGGGTTCCCTCTCTGCTGTTGGCCGCCGAGCCCCCTGAGTTGCTTTGCCCCTGGGTTTGACCTCTCTTCCCAGCCCCATGGCCCCATGACCGACTCCCAGAACTGTCTGTTTTTTTGGACTCTTTATGCTCCTTGGTTTCCTATTCTCAGTCTCTACAAAACTCAAATGACAGAATAACATATACAGAGGACACAGGAGGAATCATAAATAAAACACAAGGAACCAAAAAATAACCAGGACTCAAAAGGAAACAAAGACCAAACTCACACATGAAAAATACCGAACCCAAAGAATGATCAACTCTACAGTACTGGCTGTAAGACCCAGTATTTACTTATTTACTAAGTTTGATTTGTTTCCCCTCTATTTTAGATCTGCTAGGAAATAAACAATCAGTTCAAATTTAAATTCATATCATAGATTCATGGGCGCCTGGGTGGCTTAGTGGTGAAGCCGGTGACCACATACATATGTTGATGTGTTGATGGGGACAAGGCTAGAGTTCACTGAGTTTGAAAATCAGATTGGATACTTTAAAAGGAGAGTGGTTCTTAAAATCACTGTTCTTCCTCTTTTTGCCACAGTTACCTGCAAGGAAACATGTACAGTCATCACTGCTTTGCTTAAAAAGGGCTTCACATGCATGGGTAGCGCTGCTACGTAGTAAGTTTAAACCTAAATCAACCATGTATCAGATCATCAAAAACTTCAGGGAGAGAGGTTCAGTTGCTGTGAAGGAGGCTTCATGGTGCCCAAGTAAGTCCAGTAAGTGCCAGGACCATCTCCTAAAGGTGATTCAGCTGCAGGATTGAGGCACCACCAGTGCAGAGCTTACTAAGGAATGGCAGCAGGCATGTGTGAATGTATCTGCACATGCAGTGAGGTGAAAACTTTTGGAGGATGGCCTGGTGTCTAGAAGGGCATCAAAGAAGTCACTTCTCCCCAGGAAAAATGTCAAGGATAGGCTGATATTCTGCAATAGGTGCAGGGATTGGACTGCTGAGTATTGCGGTAAAGTCATTATCTCTGATGAAGAGAATGCCTGAGAAATGATTGCCTGGAGAACAAAAGATGAGTGTTACCATCAGTCCAGTGTCATGCCAACATTAAAGCATCTTAAGACCATTCATGTGTGGGGTTGTTTCTCGTCCAAGGGATGCCTAAGAGCACAACCATGAATAAAGAATGGTACCAAAACATTCTCTGAGAGCAACTTCTCCCAACCATCTAAGTAACAGTTTGGTGAAGAACAATGCCTTTTCCAGCATGATGGCATCATGGTATAAGGCAAAGTGATAACTGAGTGGGTCGGGGAACAAAACATTGAAAATTTGGGTCCATGGCCAGGAAACTTCTCAGACCTTAATCCCATCAAGAACTTGTGGTCAATCCTGAAGAGGCGGACTGACAAACAAATCCCCACAAATTCTGACAAACTCCAAGCCCTCATTAAGCAAGAGTGGGCTGCTACCAGTCAGGATTTGGCCCAGAAGTTGATTGACAGGGCGAATTGCAGAGGTCTTGAAAAGAAAGGGCCAACACTGCAAATATTGACTCTTTACATAATCAATAAAAGCCTTTGAAACTCATGAAATGCTTGTCATTACACTTCAGTATACCATAGAAACATTTGAAACAGAGATCTAAAAACACTGAAGCAGCAAACTTTGTGAAAACCAACACTTCCTACTACTGTCATTCTCAAAACTTTTGGCCATGACTGTACTTGATGGGATGATTGTAATGTAAACTATAATAGCCACCATCCATCCATCCATCCATCAATCCATCTATATTCTTTCAAAATAATACAGAAAAATATAAATAAGTTCTTATGAGTAATTTAGCGCTCATAAAATCATTAAGGTTTCACTTTCTTTCTGTAGCTGCTGTAGTGGATGCTGTGATAGACCAGTGAGAGAAATGCTGAATGGGAAAATGATAAAAGCTAGTGCCAAGAGGGTACAACTCTGGGCACTCACGATGTGAGCAGGTGGCTGCGTGCCTTAGGGCTGAAAGTCAGTGGCCTGGATTCGAGTCCGACCCATGGCCCTTTGCTGCATGTCTTCACCTGCACTTTCTCCTTACTTTTCTGTCTACTTTTCACTGTCGCGCTATCCAATAAAGGCAGAAAAAAAAGGGTATGACTCTGAATCCTGGGAAAACCTTCAAAACCTGACTCTGCCATGGAAGTTAAAATCAAGCTCTTGTTCTATGAAACTTTAAAAAAGGAGAAAAACTAATCACAGAATGATGCTGAAGAGATGTTGGGTTCAATCATGGACTGATTCACTTTCATGTGACACAAGAAAAAAATGTAAAAGATAACATATTACAGTAATACATTTTGTTCTCATTTTCTCACTAATTTAGTTTTATTTCTGTATAAAACTCACTTGGATATACTGGATTAAAACAAATGCAGCTGATCCTGATAACAGTGAAAAATAGTGAGGTAGTCTTTATGCTTTATATTTTAATGTAGATTAATATGTTCCATCGAGGCAATTCAAATTAGAAATACAACATGAAAAATGAAATAACATGAAGATCTGATGTTTTACTGTACATGTAATCACACAAAACCTCAGGAGGGAAATTATGTGTGTTTTGTGCATGTGTGTGTGTGGTTGTGTCTATTAGAGAGCATTGTCCAGTATATCAGACAGCCCTGTCATGTTCATGTCGCAGCAGCAGGGTATAGGAGGTGTTCTTGTCTCTGAGTGATGCGATGGCATGAACAGCATGGTTTAAGAGCTAAAAGAAGGTCATCGATGTCTCGCTTCACTATCTCCCCCTCCTTTTCTCGCCTCTCTCTGTTGCCCCTGTCATCCCTACTGGATGATCCCTCGTGCTCTCTTCCAACCCGGCTGTCTTTCTGTCCTTCGTCACGGGTTGCTGTGTTCCATTTCTTTCTTTCTTTCTTTCTTTCTTTCTTTCTTTCTTTCTTTCTTTCTTTCTTTCTTTCTTTCTTTCTTTCTTTCTTTCTTTCTTTCTTTCTTTCTTTCTCTTTCTTTCTTTCTTTCTTTCTTTCTTTCTTTCTTTCTTTCTTTCTTTCTTTCTTTCTTTCTTTTTTTTGTGGTCTTGCATCCTGCTCTGTCTTTAACTCCACTGCTCTGAACTGATTTTATTTTTGCTTCATTCACGGTCCATAGAGGGAAGCATTTGTAAACTGAAAAAGTAAGAGCTGTGAGGTACCTACAGTGAAGCAAAAGACAAGGGCCCCAGACCAGACCGGACCAGGTTTATCACCATATCCCGAAGAATAAGACATGCGTGGAGCTACCAGATATGTTTCCCAGATCCATCTTCTCTCGTCACTAAGAGAGGCTGTGACCTGTTTACACAGTTGCTAAATTGTTTCAGCGTTTCTTGTGGTAGTGAGAGAGTGTTGCTCAGGGGGCAGTTTGGTTGGTTTAAACAAGCAGCTGACCATTTTCAGCTGCTCTGAGGCTGCATCTACTCACAGGTTCTCAAAAATAAATTCCCCCATATCACCTCTGGTCATCTTAGTACACGTATCTACATCTTTATACTGCAACTAGGTGTGATACAGCATGAGATTGGCTGTGCAGTTAGCTTATCTGAAATAACATGGGAAGCCAATGTACTGAAATGAATGTGACCTTACAAATGTTCATAAACTCAGGCACAACCAACTGTTCTCACTTTCACAGCGTGAAATACTTCTGTTTTGTCAGAGTTACTGAGAGAAACACACCAGTTGTCTTTTGTGTCTTTAATGTTGTGAGGTGCTTTCTGCCTTTTGGGGGAAGCAATAGTAACACTTGTGTCACCCCTGGTTTGTCCATTGTCCATAAACACTCACCAGCTACTTTGTTAGGCACACCTGCTCAGCTGCTCATTAACATCTATTATCTAATAATCAGCAAATCACATGGCAGTAACTCAATGCCTTTAGACAGTCAAGATGACCTAAATCACTTCTTATGCCTTCTGATACTCGGTTCAAACCGAGTATCAGAAGGCATAAGAAGTGATTTAAGCGACTTTAAGCATGGCATGGCTTTTGGCGTCAGGCTGTAATGAGTATTTCTAAAACTGCTGACCTACTGGGATTTTCCCGCACAAACATCTCTAAAGTTATCAGTCCAAAAATGAGAAAATATCCAATGAGTGACAGTTTGCTGTGAGAAAATGCCTTGTTAATATCAGAGTTCAAAATAAAACAGACAGACTGCTTTGACCTCATAGGAAGGCAAAAGTAGCTCAAATAACCCCTCATTACAACCAAAGTAGGCAGAATAGCATCTCTGAAATCACAACGTGCTGAACCTTGAAGCAGATGGGCTCCAGCAGCAGAAGACCACACAGGTGCTATTTCTGTCAGCTAAGAACACTAAATGGTCTACAGTTCACACAGGCTGATGAGTCTCGATTTCTGTTGCGACATTCAGATGGTAGGGTCAGAATTTTTCACAAACAACATGAAGGCAGGGATCCATCCTGCCTTGTATCAACCATTCAGACTGTGGTAGTATAATGGTGGTGGTGGGGTAGCCTGTCCTCCTTTAAAAAACAACCTCCTAGGTCCTAGGTATTGGCACATTTTACGACCAATATCTAGGTTTTAAAATAAAATAAAGCAAATATCTAGTGGTTTGTACACACAAGGGCCTGTGAATAACACGCTCAGTTTTCTCTGGAAAATCTTGAAGAAATATGTAAATATTGATTTTCTCATATTTTTGAAAGGTCTATGGGGACTAAATGGCATTAGATGCCCCAGGAAAAGCTTAAACATTAAAGAAATAGTCCGGTTCATATATAGTGCTTTTCTGCTGTGCTTGAGCACTCAAAGCTCTTTAAGCAACATGTTTCATTCACACCCATTTATACAAGCATTTCAGTATATGTCAATATGGACATAAAAATCTCTGAGGAATGTTTCCAGCACCTTGTTGAATCAGTGCCAAAGAAGTTCTGAAGGCAAAAGGAGTGCAATCTGGTAGTATTAATGTGTACCTAATAACCTGTCTGCAGAGTGTAAATATTGTATGTGTATTTAAAAAGAAGAAAAGAAAAAGAAATTTAAAAAATTTGAAACTAATAATAGAATTCTTAAGTTACCACATTATATTTTAAATGCCACTGAACTGTGTGGCTGTGTGAGCCTTCATGCAGCACTTCACATGCTGTCAGCTTAGTTTGTGAAGTGGCTATGGTTGAGTACTCTTTATCTTCAAGAATCTAGATTAAAATAATGCAAAACTATGGTGCCTTCATCTGTCATAGTTTTCACCGTCTTTTTTATAGCTTCTCATATTGGAGAGAGGTTGCAGCTAGTGGCAGGTAACAGCAAAACATCTCAGACCAAACAAATAACAGGCATTGCATACAGGTTGGAACAAACAGGTTGGAACAATACAGCTTCGGGCTACATGCTAACACTTCTTGGAAACATTTTTCCATTAACAATGTTATTGTGTTTAGTATGTTCTCAGTGTTAATTTAGTGTTAATTTGCATTTGCATGCAACAGTCAGACTTCATTGTTTCTATATAACTAACGTCTCTTTGCAGTAGTTTTTGTAGCTTTCTTTTGGTCATCATGATTCTAAATTCTTGTTTTTTACTTTGGGAATTATATAAAGAGATTCAAGAAAAAACTATGTTTAAACCAAGAGTTTATGGTTTTATGCATCACATACATAAATATAGACATACCTTCTTTTGGGTTGTGAAATCAGAAAACATCATTAAACTCAATGACTTACCATCTTCACTTTTGTTCATATGCCAAAGTTTTATATTTAGCAAACAGCATTTACAGTACTGCTTTACATCTGTTTCATATTTTTTTTTTTTTGTGTGTGTGTGTGTGTGTGTGTGTGTGTGTGTGTGTGTGTGTGTGTGTGTGTGTGTGTGTGTGTGTGTGTGTGTGTGTGTGTGTGTGTGTGTGTGTGTGTGTGTGTGTTTCTTTCACTTGGTGTAGTCTCACTATGTTTCTCATGTTTTAGAGATCTAGAACACAGATATCCTGGTGGGAGCAGCAGGTTGCTGGGACAGACAGGAGCGTTAATTAATGTTCAGCGTAGGGGGGAGGATTTGACACAGTTGCTCAGTAGGGATTCAGTAGTTACAGTCAATTCAAGTAATGAACTTGACTCTTGTAGTATTCCTATCACTTCTTTCTTTCCACAGAGAAAGTCACTGAACTCACTGTAAATGCACCAATCCACCACAGTATTTAAACCACTGAGGTGAAATGACCATCTAGTTAAAATGCAACAATCTGCTGGAAGACTTTGTGGCTATTAGTTTGGCATGTATCGAGCACACAGCACAAAATCCTCACAGTTACCCAGTGCCTATCCAAATGAATATCCATGGGATTCATCAGAACAAGATTGATCCACAGGACCCAAAGACACCCAAGGACACCCCCGCAGAAGATCCCAGTCCATGTCCATATGGGTTGTGACCAATCAGTGTGCAATCCAACAACTGTACAGTTACAGTGACAGAGTATAGCAGTTATATCATCTTATTAGTTGTGCTTTCAAATCTAAAATAATTTGGTAAAACAAAAACTTTTTGACACTTTTGACACTAATGCGTCTCAAAATGAGGAAAGTTAAAAGCCACCCCTTGACTAGGCTGATCATTAGTTTTATCAGATTTCCATAGTTCTGTTACAAAAATGTCTAATTACTGAGAAGCAATATAGGGATATGAATGGGAGTGATAAATCATTATTTACTGATGTAAGAGGGCTTACTTAACCTTGGAGTGCTGGTGGAATTAAAATGTGGATTTCAGGGGAAAACTCACTCTGTATGCTTGACCATGCTATTGAAGGAGAGCAAGACACAAGTGCAAGAGGGAAAAAAGGAGCACATGAGCTGAAGGTGGAGATGCAAGTAGAAATGTTAAGAAAGGGAGCAGGTGCCAAAAGCAGAAGAGGGAGGATGCATTGAAATATAATGGATTAAGCAACGAGTGTTGTGCTGATAATCTATGGAGAAGTAAGTCAGGAGGAGATAAAGGGATGAGATGTAATCAGGGGATAGCATGAAAAAGCTAAAAAGGGGGAACAAAATGTAGTTTGGACAGCAGGAGGAGAGGCAGAGAGGGGACAGGATAGAAGGGGAGGAGGGGGTAGGTTTGGAGACCAAGACAGATGACAAATTGTGATTAATAGATGGGGTCCGGGGCAGCAGTGTGGAGCGCAACTCATTAATAGAGCGAATTAGAAAGGCTGTGCAACTCAATCTGCACACTGTCACTCGCAATCAAGGACTATAATCAGATTTGCACACAGAGGTAGATGCACAGGAGTGTGGTTCGTGTACATGCACACATTTTTAAGATACTCATGGGGAATGTTCTCTGCTGGAGTCACTATCCTGACCATTTAGCTCTGACCAAAACCCCTTTTAACCTTATACTGGACTCCCACCACTAAACTTGGACTTTAAGGACATGAGGAAGCGGTGAGGACTGTCAAAACATTTTAATGTCGCAGAAATATCCTTAGAAGAACATGTAAAACAAAAACATCAATGGAACTGCAGAATACTGAAGACTGTGCAGAAATGTAAAGATTCATGTCCTGTGATACCTGCTAGATGCTGACATATTAATAAACTCCTAGATCATGTAACTTTTCAAACAGTGACAAAGGGCTCTGGAGGATTTGTGGTTCTTATGGCAAAGCAAAAGAGGGAGCCTTTTGTTTTCATTTATGGTTCAATTAAAAAAAAATACCAATTCACAACAACTGTTTATTCAATGTGCTTTACATAGTAAAGTAAAGACCCTAGAATATTTGAGAAAGAATCTCATTGATCTGATGATCTCCTCTGAGAACTTTGAGATGCACGAAAAGATCACCTACAGAACCAGGCCTTTGGAGGGGCAACAATCTGCCATGACTAGTTGGGGGCTTAAAGAGAAGGGAGAGAGAGAGAGAGAGAGGAGAGAGAGAGAGAGAGAGAGAGAGAGGAGAGAGAGAGAGAGAGAGAGAGAGAGAGAAGTACAGCACAACCAAGTTCATAATACGCTATATTGCCAAAAGTATTCACTCATCTGCCTTCACACGCATTTGAACTTGAGTGGCATCCCATTCTTAATCCATAGGGTTTAATATGATGTCGGCCCACCCTTTAAAATGACTTCAGTTCTTTTGGGAAGGCTTTCCACAAGGTTTAGGAGTGTGTTTATGGGAATTTTGGACCATTCTTCCAGAAGCACATTTATGAGGTCAGACACTGATGTTTGATGAGAAGGCCTGGTACGCAGTCTCTATTCTAATTCATCCTAAAGGTGTTCTGTCAGGTTGAAGTCAGGACTCTGTGCAGGCCAGTCAAGTTCTTCCACACCAAATTCGCTCATCCATGTCTTTATGAACATTGCTTTGTCATGTTGGAACAGGAAGGTTCCATCCCCAAACTGTTCCCACAAAGTCGGGAGCATGAAATTGTCCAAAACATTAAGAGTTCTGTTCACTGGAACTAAGGGGCCAAGCCCATCTCCTGAAGAACAACCACACACTATAATCCCCCCTTCTCCAAACTTTACACTTGGCACAATGCAGTCAGACAAGTACCATTCTCCTGGCAACCACCAAACCCAGACTCGTCCATTAGCTTGCCAGATGGAGAAGTGTGATTTGTCACTCCAGAGAACACGTCTCAACTGCTCTAGAATCTAGTGCTGGTGTGCTTTACACCACTGCATTCAACTCTTTGCATTGCACTTGGTGATGTA
The DNA here is from genome assembly GCF_007364275.1 of Archocentrus centrarchus. Classification (NCBI taxonomy): domain Eukaryota; kingdom Metazoa; phylum Chordata; class Actinopteri; order Cichliformes; family Cichlidae; genus Archocentrus; species Archocentrus centrarchus. Next base: position 16,540,248 of record NC_044350.1, read on the forward strand.
AGGCTTGGATGCAGCTGCTCCGTCATGGAAACCCATTCCTGTTCTTGAGCTAATCTGAAGGCCACATGAAGTTTGGAGGTCTGTAGCGATTGACTCTGCAGAAAGTTGATGACCTCTGCCCACTTCGCACCTCAGCATACACTGACCCGCTCTGTGATTTTACGTGGCCTACCATTTTGTGGCTGAGTTGGTGTCATTCCCAGTCACTTCCACTTGGTTATGATTCTACTAACAGTTGACTGTGCAATATTTAATGGTGAGGAAATTTCATAACTGGACTTGTTGCACAGGTGACATCCTATCACGGCACTACACTGGGATTCACTGAGCTCCTGAGAGCGACCCATTCTGTCACAAATGTTTGTAGAAGCAGTCTGCATGCCTCGGTACCTGGTTTTATACACCTGTGATTGGAACACATGATCTTCTGACTTGCTATCGGCACACAGCTCATTGTCTGTATTGATACAGTATAGTTGTTGGGGCAACATTAATGTTGTGCAAAATTTAAATAGGTTTTTAATTACATCTGGATTAATTTTTTTTCAGTGAAGGTCTTAATTATTTTAAGCAAGACAAATGCCAAACTACCTTCTACATGAATTACAACAGTATAAAAAGAGTCCAAAAAAAAGGATGGAAATCTTTCAGGACTGCAGCATTTTGGTCTCCTCAGCTCCCACACACAAAATGTTGTTAAAAGCGGAAGTGATCCAATAAGTGCCTGTGTTTTCAGTGTCAACTTTTGAAATGTCTTTAGTAGAATGCAATGATTTTGACAGTCATTTGCATTCTGCTTTCACACATTCACCATGTAACAGTTCTGTTGAAAACATGGTTGTAAAAATACAACAGAGATGGTCAACAACTGCCATGTTAGTGCCATTGTGATGCTTTGACCCTTACATTTCCATTAGCCCTGCTGCCTCTCCATTCTCCCTCCTTCTCAGGCTCTTACTCTTGCTCTCTTGCACACTGCCTGACCTGCAAGATTGTAGGTCAGGTTAAGCCCTTTCCATGGCTAGTTACTTGGCTTGTATGTGTGTCTCGCTGTGTTGATAGGACCTCCACCTCGAATGAGCCAGTTAATACCGTGGTAACCTCCCTGATCACATGCTGACTCTCTGCTCATGTCCTGATTGGTTTTACTGATTCTTCTAAACAGACAGAGTGACTGTCCCGTTGGTAAATTACCTCTGTCCAGCCTTATCTATCTCACTGTGCGACTTTCTGGAAGACCAGAGAGTATCACCTGGAATGAGTCATTCCAACACATGGAGCCTTTTTTTCTTCTTTTTTTTTCTAAATCCAGAGGAAGAGCCGATTGGCCTGCAGAGGCTTGGGTTCAAACTGTCATGATGGGAAGCTTTACAGAGACAAAGCTTTCCCACCACCTCCAGGAATGCTGATATCACAGTACTACAGTCTTCATAGTGTGTTCTGAGGTCTGGGTATTATAAATTAGTGTGTTCTAGAAATCTAGAAATCCACCCATATATGTACACAATATGCACACATGCATATACCTAATATATATACATAAATCATATGATTTTTTTTCTATCTTTCAACTGATAATACAAGGCTTGAAAAATCTTTCTTAAAATCATTAAATGTTTGTGTCTTTCTAAATGTGTCCTCTTGATATTGCTGGATTTTGCCTCTTGTATGCACAAAAGCGTAATTGAAAGTTGCTTGATGAATTCTCTGATTATAATCTTCATATGTTTGTGCAATTTATTTACTCAAATTGTATTAATTTAATTATTTCCCCCTCCCCTGCCCAGGGTGTCCCCTGCCTATGATAGCTGGGATAGGCTTGGGCTCCCCTATGACCACGAGCTGGATAAGTGGAAGAAAATAAATAGATTAATGGATCTGTCATAGAAAGAAATGTCCTGTGTTGCTTTGCCTAAGCTTACTTTTATTTTTTTTCTCTTGAAGCTGTGTTTTGCACATTGTTACAAAGATACATAGTTGAGCAACTACACTGTTTTTCTCATCAAATAATAAAAGACCTTTATTTCAAGAAGCTGCCATGTACTGCTTTCAGTTTTCCTCAGTTTGACTTATCAGTGGGTTTGAATCAGTGGAGCTATTAACAAAAAATATGTCCTACCTAAAACTAAATCCTTTTACCCGCTGGTCTTCCGGCCCTATATGTAGCCTATATCATTTTTGCGGGTCGGACGTTTGAAGATCAGAAACTAAAACTCGGATAACAGAGTCAAGGCCAAGACAGATATGATGCAGGACTGGGTTAAAAATAATGCTGAAGTGAGATTTTATGAGCCAGAATTCTGGACCACACAGTGTCTTTCAAGTTCTTCCTGTAAACTCTGTGCTTAATCAAACAGGATAGGATGATGCAGTGCAGAAAAGACAGTGAATTTATTTATCATAAGGAAACAGAGTCAGTGAGGAGACAGTATTGCTTCATAGAATACATTCTCTCTAAATTGTCTTTGCTTCTTTGTGTTATTAATTAAAATTCAGAGAGCCGTTTTAGTGTTTAATCTGCATGTCAGAGCCCACATTTAAATTACATGTGGATGTGTGCCTGCAGGTGTTCATACTCACCATAAAGGCCCATTAGAAGCCTAGCAAGGTCTGGATGTAGAAATAATCAGAGTGTAAAATTATCATCATCACAAATGCAAAAAGTTCTTCAGTCTCTGTACTTCTGATTTGCCAATTTTATAAAATGCAGAGACCACACAGTTTCCCACTTTCTGACAAGCAGTAGTTATTTTCTTTCTCCAAATGCAAATGTGACCAGAGGCTTGGCATCTGCCTGAGGGCTCAGTCGGCTGACAGTATGCATCCTGGGGAGTGATCTATTGATCCATATTCAATATCTGCTACACTCTCCAGCTCAGTAAAGTTGGGAGATGAATAAATAAGGAGCAGAACTGACAGCGCATACAAGTACACTAGGACTGGGAGTGCCTACATGGCTTTACTTGGCTGTGTTATGTGTAAATAACCCCAGACCAACATTTTTGATAAGCAAGAGTAGCAATAATGATGAGTTGCAAAACGGATGCCTTTCTGATGTCAGGCGTGTTTCTGATATGGCTGAGTGAGAGCTGACAGAAAGATACACCACATATAAAACATTGGGATTCCCCCAGATTGCAGCATAAAATCTCTGTACAATCTGATAATTAATTAACCGATTAATATCTTAATGTGAAATAAAGGAGAGAGGGAGGAAAGGAAAGCGACCAGGAGGAGATGGAGGAGGTGGGGAGTTGTCAGTGGTGATACATCTTTCATCTCTAACAAGCTCTGAAAGCTACAAAAACACAGACATTGACAACAGACCCCGAGAACACCACTCTCCTCCTTTCATTTTATCTTTTCACTTCGCCTGCCTGCATGACGTGTTTCAGTCTCACATCTGTAGCCCACGTTTTTGTACTTAGACTTTAGTCTTTTCACACCTGCTGTTCTCCATAAACACAGCTCTACAAGTGGCTACCTCATACCTGAAAATCTGTAAGGCTACAGTCAGAAAAAAATGACTTAAAACTATCACAAAAAGTCCAACAAGGAAGCTTTAAATAATACCAAGAAGCACCAGTCACACTAAAATTATTTCTGTAGTCACTTATTTATTTATTGGATAGTCTAATAAATGAATTGTAAATATTTGAACGGGAAACCTTTGATTAAACTGTTAAACATTTGTGAAAAGGTCACATGCTGGATGGGACGATGTTGTGTGCGTGTGTGTGTGTGTGTGTGTGTGTGTGTGTGTGTGTGTGTGTGTGTGTGTGTGTGTGTGTGTGTGTGTGTGAAAGAGAGAGAGAGAGAGCTAGAGATAATGGGGGGGGGGTGTTAAGGAGGGAGGGCGGGGGTGAGCAGTAGCGGGCAGATGCTGAAGAGAGAGAGAAGCAAGATAGAGAGAAAAAAACCAAAAAAAACAACAACAAGTGAGTGAACTGTTGCTCTGCAAATAAAGTCGCCGTGCGCCGGGATTTATGCACGGCGAAAGTCTGTAAAAGTAAGTCGTCAGAATATGCAGGTTTTTTTCTGAAGCGGCGCTTCACCAGTGAATCGCTTCCACTGCTCCCGCTGCCTTGAGCGTTGTTGGACGGTGCGGTCCTGCCAGCACGCAGGGCTCCTGGATGAGATGCTGTAAGTTTATAATATTAGTATGACTCTTTTTCCGCCGAGCAGAGTTTGGACCGCAGCGCAACTTCACCCGAAGCACCAGTGAACGCGCCTCGGTCTTTTAGGGAGGCTTTCACTCCGTCCTGGACCAGTTTTCTTGCGGCGTTTCTGTCTGAACCCGCAGGATGAAACCCCACTGAAGACCGTGTTTTTTTGTTGTTGTTGTTGTTGTTATTTTTTTTTTTTTTTTTTTTTTTTTTTAAGGGAGCAAAGGAAGAAGACATCTCGGTGAGCTGATTATTGCTGTGTACTTTTATTTTTGCACGAGTTTGACAAAAGTTTGCTTTTGAAATCGTTTTTCCTTCCGGTCGTATTAAACCTTCGTTATTCCTATTTTATTGGATATTTGAATTAAATTTCAGAAATACAAAAAAGGAGAATATTTTTCGTTACGATTCATTCATTCATGTAGTTAAGTAAGCTCAGAGTTTGTGAACAATGTAGGCCTAGGATAAAATCAGCATGTAGCTTTTGTGTCTGTTGTATTAAACTACTGATGTTGACCTGTTTGCATTTATGAATAATGCAAAAGCTTTTATAAATTCATTTTGAAGGCCTGACTACAGTTGATATAAATACAATCTGACTGTTATTCCGTTTTTTAAAAAACATGTCAAGTACACATTTAAATATGAAGTAACTGTAATATGAAATGTTTGTTAAATACCCTCCATTTTTCACGTTTAAATTAGAAATATATGTTATAAGGAGAGTACATTTTCTAGGCTATGTCTGTCTGTGTTCTTTTTCTTTTAGACTGCAAGGGATTCACTGATTTCCTGTGATAAAATGTTTCTGCTTCACCTTTACCTCTAAAAAAAAAAGAGTTTCCGTATTTAATGCCCCTTCCTCAGAATAGGCCTTTTTATGAGCTGTATCAAATCTGTTGTTTGAGTGGAGGAATAGGTTTTTAAGATAAATCTAATGAAGCTGTGAGCCAATCAGCCAAGCACCAATGGCAAGGAAGAAAAAAAAAAGACCAGAGATTTAGCAGTTTCCTTGTTCTTCTCTTTTCATTCCTGGACAGACAAGTAAAGCGCCCTTCCCTGTATGTGGTGGGTGAGATGAACTCCAGTGGGAATACTGTAGACCCCACCTGACAGCTCTCTGCCTGAGCAACTGAAGGATTTTCACTGGAGCTTCCACAACCACAGAATTGGATTTGTATAAAAAGCAGTTTGCCTAAAACCCAGCATCTCAACAGTTGTGCTCACTTTTAATGAGATAATTTAAAATACTTGTGTTATATGATGTATATCTTTACAGATGATAAAATCCTGAAGACATTATGAACTAGATGAAAGTGAAAAAAAAGGATACAAGTGTACTGAAAGCCAAGTAATGGAAACCCCTAATTTCAGTCTCCTCTTGACCTCTGATTTTTTCTCCTCCTGTGTGATGTGCACATCTTTCCCAGTCCTTGAATAGCGCCCCACTTCTTTTCTGCATCCCACACAATCACATATTTTCCTGCTCCACCTTGTCAATTCAGTGGTTGCTTTCTACCCAGAGTTCAGCCTGGCCGGCACAACCATTCCAGCTAAAGGGGAGGAGGACTTCCTCACGCTGGCAGCCTCACGGCTCAGCCGAAAGAAACGTGTCATCGGGGCTGGAGTCGGCGTGGCCATGGTTCTGGTCCTGCTAGTGGCCATTCCCCTATTGGTCCACACCACCAAGGGGGGAGGGTCCGGAGGAGGGGGCACGCATTATGAGATGCTGGGGAGCTGCAAGATGGTGTGTGACACTTTCACCCCCCCACAGGGAGAGCTGACAGCCGTCTCCCCGCAGCCACCAGACTTCCCAAACCGCAGGGGCAAACAGGGGTTCAGAGGAAGCCCTGGACTTCCTGGTCCTCCAGGTCCTAAAGGCCCCCCTGGAGAGCCCGGTAAACCTGGCCCACCTGGCCCACCAGGGCCTGGACCTGGTGGCTATGGCCCTTCCTTCTACAGCCCTAAAATCGCCTTCTATGCCGGCCTCCGGAAACAACACGAAGGGAATGAAATACTCAAGTTTGATGACGTGGTGACCAATGTAGGGAACTACTATGAGCCAAGTACCGGCAAGTTCACCTGTCCTCTGCCAGGTATCTACTACTTCACCTACCACGTCCTGATGAGAGGAGGTGATGGGACGAGCATGTGGGCAGACCTGAAGAAGAATGGACAGGTGAGAGTGGGTTTAGGTGGGTTTGTGCTGAAGTGTCTTTCTGAACTGGCCCTTTGACACAAAATCTCAGTGTGCAATCAAGGCAACACATAAGCATTGGTAAAAAATTTTTGTGTATGTGCAAGGTTTCCACAACATTATCATTAACTCAATTGCAAGAACAATTTTAATGTAGTGCAGCATAACTCAACAAGTTTTTCAAGTTATTAATTCAGAAAAATGACAGCTATTTTATAAAATAAAACAAAAAAAACATCTCTATGGTTAAGATGTCCTTAGGCTGAGGCACTACATAACATGCTTAGATTAGATTTGGTTAATACACCCAATTAATTGATGTCAGAAACAAATTTGTCATATATTTTCAATACTGAAATATGCTGTGTTATTTGCAGAACTATTGAAGTGGACTTCATTGTTATGTACAGGTGTTGACTGCCACTCAGCTTTTGAGCACAGTTAAAAAAAACAAAAAAAACAAAAAGCAAATGTCAGACAATAATTCATTGAAAAAAATCAAGGTGAAGTTTTAGACAAACTCTGAAGCAATGTGCCAAATACAGAGAGAAGTAATTAAAGTGAAATACCCTCTTCTTCAAAACAGTTCAAAATGAAAAACTTAAAATTTAGGGGATTTGAAGGACAAAAAGAAGACTGGATGAACATAGAAGCAGAGCTGCGTCTACGACATGATTTACACGGAAAGAAAAAACTAATTATTTGCACAACTTGCAAGTGAAGGAAGAGAGGGAGGGAGGGAGAGAGAGAGAGAGTGACAGCAGAGCGATCAAGAGGATAACAATCCTCTGCGTCTCGGTGGAGCAAAGCCAAAATGCAACAGCTGGCTACTGTCCTCTGAGAAACTCTAACTTTAACACTAATAAATAAACAAGTACGAAATGCCTGGAAAAAGCCTTGAATGCTTCCATCTGGAGAGCAGTGACAAGCTTGAAGTACTAAGCCCTCGCTCTGTTGAGGCACTCTGATTCTGACATGTGTGCTGCTGAACAGAAGAGTGATGTCCTGGGGATTACTAGAGAAGAAGAAGTGGAAAAAAAACATGCCTTGCATTGTTACAAGGGTTTAATGGTATCACAGTTTGTCCACACAGATTACATGGTACATGAACTGACAACAATATGCTACTGAGCAGAGCATCACTGTGCTGCTGTTCACTGGTACGCTTTATTGAATCTATATCTAAATAAGCAGGCTAAGCAGGATTTGCCAGAAGAACAGGGGCTAGTTTTTGATTTGATAATTGGCACTGTGGAGATAGACAGATGCAGATTTAACTAAAGTCCCCCTGCTTGACTCAAACATTGCACATGGGAGTTTGTGTGTTATGTGTCTTAACTATTAGGGCACCAGTTTCTAGTTTTCATCAATACTGGAATATCTACATCTCTGTAGGTCTTGTCAGTCGCCCTTGCCAGCTTTACTGTAGTTGCTCATATTGCAGCAGATTGCTGCTGCTATTTATGACCTGAAGCTACTCCCCAGGTCAACCACTGGGAGTCACTTGTCCAGCAGCAAAAACACGCATCTGTCCTTACTAGTTTTTCAGTTATTGGCTGCAATGCAACAGCACTGTCTATGACATCACTGACAACAACAGCAGTTTGGGGTTTTTGGATAGTGGAATGTCTCAAAAAGTTGTGGGACTTGGTGTAAAGTTTATGAGCAAAGAAAAAAAAATCAAAAATTGGTGCACAAAGAAGCTTTTGCTATTGCAGGGGTATTTTTCTTTAGTCTAAAATCTTCTTTTTCTTACTGATTTTGCATGAAATATGTGGCATTCCCTGATTTTCTTTTGCTAATACGCATTTTGTGCAGATCTGGGGTCAGGTGATTATTATTATAAATTTGTGCCACAACTAATGATTATTTTGATTATTTATCACTCTGCCTATATTTTTTATTTTCTTTTGACAAAGTGAACATCACATCACATCTCATTGTCTGTAAAAGACTGATGCACTTTGAAAGAAGATGGGTATACTAGCCCCAGCAATAGTACGATATATCTTACAAATGATTGTTTGCAGAAAAAATAGTAACTCATCTTTAAAGCTGAAATGTTTGAAACAATATTTGGCTCATTGCCTTGCATAATTATTGGTACCGTTAACCAATTATAATAATTTCCACTAAAGCTGCACAGTTCACCCAGTTAAAAAAAAAAAAAGTTCAATTTGTGTCTGAATCTGCCTCTATGGGTGCAGTACTAAAAAGCTTTTCCAATATATTTTTCCTGATGTGTTGACAAATTATCATCAACAAAGCAAAAATAATATTCCTTGGCACATGCTCTAAGTGGCTTCACTGTGCGACAAATGTTACTTGAATTTTCTGAGATGCTGTACAAACTTACATTTGAGCTAACCATTATTTTCAAATTCAGCCTATTCAGCCTGTTTTATACTGCTTCTATACTGTTTTAAAGGCTTTCCAGACATGTAATATATTGACTATATATTATGTGACTGATCGAGTCCATAAAGATAGCTTTTCTCCATTTTATTGATTTGACAGTATGTGCAGAAGGTGCAGAGTAAAAAGGACAGACAGCTTAATGCCAGATATAATTGGAGGGGACCTGGTTTGTTGCAGCGTGCCTTCACAGACATTGTCATTCCTGTCTTCTCCTGCTATTAAATCTTTCATAGCTTTTAGATGAGATCTTCTCCCCTTCACCTGTGCCCCTCCTTTACTCATGTACTCGTGCACATACACACACATGCACCACACACACATACACACATGGACCTTACACTCTTCTTGTCCACACTAGCTATTGACTCCTTCCCCATTAATTATCTTTTCCAACAACTAAATTATTTAACCCAATTCAGTGCTGATCTTGCCCTTTTCATTGCACCTGCCTTCCTTTTTTTCTTCTTCCGCGAACAGACAGGTGCTCATGAACCTTGGCGAAGCTGCTAGGTCAATGAGAAAACTTTAATACAGAAGCTGTCTCTTGAGAGACAGTCAAGACACTAAATAGCACTAGCTTTTTTTTTTTTTTTTTTATATTGTTATTGTCAATAATTGGTCTGGATTTGTTGTTTTTCAGGGAAGATTTGATTCTGTTTCTTATGAGACGTCAATTTCATAATGTAAGAAATCAATCTATTAGAATATGCGAAAAAAATTAAATTAAATTGAAAAAGAAATCCCTTAAAATTTTAGGAAATACCTTTGCTCCATTTAGATGAGAAGATAGATACTAATCTCATTTCTGTAAAGTAACACAGATTACCACAAATTAATGCTAATACACTGTCCAAAACCACAAATGTTAACAGCACATTTCAAGGTGCTGTTAACATTTACAATAATACTGGCACATTTACAATAACACTGATTATTGTAAATGTGCCAGTTTTAACCAAATGGCTCATTTTCAACAGCTGCTCATTGGCTGGATGTTCAATTAGCCCTTAAAACCAATAAAACATAAAAACAGTGATTTTGAGATAAAACAAGCAAAATCACGCATAGGAAAACACATATAATACAAACTATTAATATTAGACACTGATGGATAGCATGAAGTTGCTCTTTCATATACTGAACCAGTTATCTTTTATTGTGAATGTTTTCTGACAATGGATGTTTTCCCCCTTGGAACACAAATATCCCCTCATACTGTGGACCATCTTAATCTGTCCCCAGCATTTTTGTGAAATATAAATCAAATAAATTGAGGTAGTGACAGAGGTGGTCGTCCATCAAGAATTCTAGATATTTAACAATCATTGTGAAATGTAATTAGAGTTTCCCAGCTAAAAGAACTCCAAGTAGAAAGTGTATTAGTGGTGGCAATTTTTTGTTTAAATCAGAGTTTGGCTCTAAGCTCCTTCTTGTTTGTAATGTGATAGACAGTTTGACAGACGAAGTCAAGCAGGAGTCTCTGTGGACTATGATGTTCAAAGGCAACATTGTGATCTGTAGTGAGAATAAGGAGAAGGTGGAAGAGAGCCTGGAGAGGTGGAGGTATCCTCTAGTGAGAAGACAAATGAAAGTCAGTAGAAGCAAGACAGAATACATGTGTGTGAATGAGAGGGAGACAGAAAGGTGAACATGCAAGGAGTACCATACCATACCATACCACTTTATTTATAAAGCACTTTTAAAAACAACAGGGCTGACCAAAGTGCTGTACAATAACATCACACATAAAAGACCAAAAACAGGTCTAGAGGTAGAGGTAGTGAAGGTGGGTGAGTTTAATTACCTGGGGTCAACCATCCGAAACAATAGACAAGAGACGTGAAGAAGAGAGTGCAGGCAGGGTGGAGCAGATGGAGAGTGTCAGGGGTGATTTGTGACAGAAGGATAGTAGCAAGAGTGAAAGGGACGGTTTACAAGATGGTAGTGAGACCTGCTATGATGTATGGTTTGGAGACGATGGCACTGACAAAAAGACAGGAGGCCAGCTTGGCCTCCTGTTGAAGATGTTAAGATTTTCATTGGGAGCGACCAGGAGGGACAAGATTAAAAATGAGTATATCAGCGAGACACAAAGTTAGAGAGGCAAAGCTGGGATGGTTTGGATATGTGCAGAGAAGGGAGAGTGGATATATTAGACATGGGTGTTGAAGATTGAGCTGCCAGGCAGGAGGAAAAGAGGAAGACTACAGAGAAGGTTCATGGATGTAATGAAGGAGGACATGCAGAGGGTTGGTGTGACAGAGAAGGATGCCAGGGATAGGGTGAGATGATCTGATGTGGCAGCTGAAAGAAGAAGAAACTTGTTTATATACAGATTGTAAAGACTTAAGTGAAAAGTGTTGTGACATTTTCCATGATCTTTGTCGGTTTAAGAGAAGAAATAGGTAGGTGTCACACCCAGGGCATGTTGCACCAATTCATCTTCATAAAACCAGGTCCTAGTGGTTAAGTTGGTCTTTGTGAAGACCAGCATTTAGAATGGACTTTACTTTGGCTGCACCAACCAAACTAAGCTTAGCCTTAACTATGTCCTTTCCAGCTTTGCGTTTTTCTTGAGCACTTGAAAAGAACACAAATGGACTTCTATTTTTGGCTCATGAAGCCATTTCACCTCTTATCCAAGAGGCTTCCTCTTGGATAAGACACAATCTCCAGCTTTCTCAGCAATTTGGAATTTCTGATCTGCAGAAACTATAGGGGATCACATCAAAAGAAAAGTCTGATATTGAAATAATAATTAATAGAGCTGTACTGTAAGTCAGAAGATCTTTTATAATGCTTAGACTGTAATTTTCAAGTTACAATTTTGTGTGATGCTGAAGTTATTTATTGTGACTGAGCAAGAAAGACTCCAGTCTTTAGTTCAACTTATATGGGTCCAAACCCAGAATCAGTTCAATCCACGGAACTGACTCATTAGCTAATCGGTGGATTAACGCAGTTGTCATGCTGTGAGTCACCACCATAGTTTGTATGTAAAAGGTGGAAGCAGCCAATGTGATGTCAATCATGGGTTTGTAGACTCCCATTTTGAAGCGCTGGGCTGAGCCATCTTGGTTTCTCAAAGTGAGAATGTGTGGATCTGGCTAAGAAACCAGCGGACATTACACATCCACACGGTAGTAACTTGTCAGTCACTGCAAGGTGGCCAGTTTGTAAATCATGCACTGCTGTATCTCCTATTTTACTCCAAATGGGACCATAATTTACAAAATGACCATCATGATATAATTAAAAAGACTCAAAACTAACGATTATAATTAAACTCGTTCAGAAAATTTTTCCTGAGGTTATATGAATTAAGTAAGCAGTAGTGTACAGACTTCTATACGGTCTGATTTGTTTTGTTTCCTCTGGTCAGTTAGAAAGAACATGAGTTTGTCATTATTACTGTGTAATAAATAGAGAAAATCACTGAACCGTTTTTACTTTTCTCTGCTCCATTTTTAAAACCTGTCAAAACCCTTGTGTTGGTAAGGCTATGTATCACATACTTCTTAATTTTTATTAAAGGAAAAAACAAACATGTTTCAGCTATAAGCCATCACCAGTGAGTGCTGGTTTGCGGTTTGTTCTTATGCTTTATCAAGATCAGGTATCCTATACGTGTTTAAGACTAGGACTTGGGCACACTATACTTAGTGTTAAGGTTTGTGTGTTATTTTTGACCTTAAGATAATGCTGGATTCAGGTGGATGCATTGGTCTCTAGTCATTGTTTAGGGAAAATCAAATCCCCTTGCACACTGAAATTGGTTAAAATGGACATTTACTTCATTTTCTACATTAGTAGATTAGTAATATGATTTTTTTTTAAAACTCTGTGCTTATTGGACACTTAAAGAAAAGGTAATCAATAAAATAAGATCGCACTTGGCTGCTGGGTCCAACTAAAGAAGGAAAATAAGAATATTACCTGCACTGCTGCACTGTGAAATAATTCCTTTAAAGTCTGCCTTTAACATATTTTGCAGCATGAGGTGATGTGTGTGTGTGTGTGTGTGTGTGTGTGTGTGTGTGTGTGTGTGTGTGTGTGTGTGTGTGTGTGTGTGCCTATGACAATCGTCAGACTGACGGGCACAGTGTTGATCCACTTCTTGTCAAAGGGAGCAGAGAACAAGACACATCCTGGGGAGAGATCACTGCAGAGAGAGACAGAACACAGACGAGTGGGCTGACAGGGAGACAGAGATGGATGGATATTCACAGGAGAATGGACAGAGGTTCTCTAAATTAAGACATGAGCTGAAGACTAACCACAAAGCAATGTAGTCAGACAGACAGTATATGACAAAAAATATCAGACGTGGCTAGTTCTTCATGGCTAATGAATTATGTAGCTGATAAGTTTACACCACGTTTGCAGAGATTAAGCACTCAGCGCAAAGAATCTTCTTCCCTCGCTGTGTCCCATAACTCATCAAGAGATTGGTGTTGAGGTAGATGACCTTTTCAATGGATATATAATTCACCACCAATATGTTCTTTGCCCTTTACAGTGATGAGCATGGAGTGGGAGTATGAATATTTATAGTTGGTCCAATATGGGTGAATCAGGGCTGCCCAGTTGGTCAGTCTGTGGTTTTGAGCGCATCTGTGTGGTAGTTGCATTTCACCTTCTCAGGAAACCTTGCTTTAAGAGTGCCATTGGTTGCATCTATAAGACCGGTGGACCAACTGGACCCTTAAAAAAACTAAGGTCTAAGGGTTGGAAGAGATATTAATTAAAAGTTGCCCATAATCTTTGGATTGAAAGCAAGTTTAATTTCAGTTTCACGCTTTAAAATGAAAGTCTCGATTTAAAAAAAGAAAAAAAAAAGAAAAAAGAAAAAAGTGAGGCTGGTTTTAAAGTATAAATCACCAATGATATTTCTTTCAAATGCTTTTCATTTTGTCATAAACATCCCACACCCATAATGTTTTTTTAAATTATTTTTTAAATTTGCTTTTAATTGAAAAGCAATAATGAGCTCTGTGAGCTAACTTGTTAATTAAATTATTCTGTTAAAAATTGTGATTATGACAAACTTGGACTCAATTAGAAGAAAGAAGAGCTCGCCTCCAGTAGGTAGGTGTGATGCGTCCGCTGTGAGAGGAGGAAGCTGCTAATTACAGTAAGCCAGACAAGGTGTCAGTATGAGCCTCATGTAGGACTTCATTAGGCACTTTTAATTTTATTTGACTTGGGCACACTTGGAGCTGCCCCCCCCCCTCCCCCCCCAACACTTGTGCTTATCTTTGATAGAATCATAAGTAAACATTTTCTCCTGTGTTTGGAATTGCATTACTGTCACAATGGTCTAACATTTTAATGGGGAACAGTTTGTGATAAAGGATTAAAGGCCATCATTTCAGACGGATTTCTTATAGAGCAAACTTAAAGGATTTGTCCTGTATACCCTGCAGCGTTTCTTGCTTTTTTTCCCCTTCTTGTCTTTTCTTCTATGTATTTATGCACTTGTTCATGCACACAGCCATTATTTGACTGTACTATATGTTTCTGTTGTAATGGTCGAGGCCATTATATTCCAAAGACTAGAAAGACTTGGTGGTTGTTACTGTGTTTGGCCATGCCTTTGTTGTGCTTTCCTGTTGCCTTCCCATCATATCATTATTCCTCCTCATCAAGGAAACTGTAGTTTGTCTCTTTCATAAGCAGCAGTGTGCCACAGTGTATTGCGTTCATGCCTAACATGAACAATTCTAAAATGCACAGGTACCAGAGTTATTATCTTTTTAGAGTAGGTTTATCAGAATGGACTTCTAATCTGTGATACAGATTTTGCGTGATTAATTAGTGTTTAGCAATTTGCTTCTTTTGGGCATAAGAGAGTTTGTTCAGTTAATACAAGAACGTAAACATTTTTTTAAGAGCCTGAGGGAGCTGATGGGCTGCAGGTAGACCATCAAGAGAACACATTTATATCCAATTAAGCCATCCCTTCTACTGTCAAAGGTTTCAGTCTAGAGCCAATTAGAGACTTTCTAATCAACATCTTGACACCTTGGGTCCTGAGTGTCATGGCAAAATATTAGCATTTTGTATGCCAATTAGTGTCTGAGTCTGCAGTGCAGGAGAAGGGTTACATGTTGACCTGCATAATAGAAACAGGAAACCTCAGGCTGGTACACATGGGTGGAGGCTGAGAGAAAACAGGAGCTTTTACCAAAAAAAAAAGAAAAAAATGGGCCATTTCAATTGCCCTTCTTCTCTTTCCCTGTTCACCTTTAGCGGTCCCTCAGGTAAGTTTAAGAGACCCTGTCTCAATCGCTCGCTCCGCTCTGAGAGGTCTGTACATCACAGTGAATGAATCCTGTCAGTTTTATTACCAAAGGATCAAGGCACCACTGTGAAACAAAACAAAACTGAAAAAAAAAAACCACACTATATGAACAGCACACCTCCCAAACCTCATTTATCCCCCCCCCCCCCCCCCCCCCCCCCCCCCCAAAAAAAAAACAAAAAAAAAACAGGCATGCTTGATCAGTTTGTTATCCAACAGCCTCCCGCTCCATCACTCGAGGCCTCTCTCAACTTTGGCTACCTTTTCTCGTATCCTGTGCTTGGACTACTAAAGTGCATGCAGCTGCTTACTTGTCTGTGTGACCTAATCCAAATTTCTTCTCTCACGCCCACCTTTTCATTATGCATACTTCTTTTCTCCTTGCCCCATGCCCTCCTTACATCAATTTTTCTCAGACATTTTATGAACACATCTGTACAAATGGTGGATATCTTATGGTGTAAAATAAATGTGAAATACATGTGTCAGCCCTTAAAAATGTCACATGAATGACTGGCACACAGCTGAAAATGTAGATTTTATTGAGCATTTAGGAATGTTGGTGAATTATTTCCATGCTGTCAGTTTCTCCACCCCTCTCTGTCCCTCTTTCCCCATTTAATGTTGCCCCCAATGAAAAGTGTAGGCAGTGTAATCTTCTCTATTGTCCCTTGGGTCTCCCTTCTTCCCAACAGCAGCAGATCATGTCAGAACAGCGTTGGGCCAACAGACAGAAATTCACTCCCTTGTCGCTATCAATCTCCGCCGCTGTTGACAATAATCCTGATCTGCTTTTCCTTCTTGTTTTCACTCCCAAAGCCCCAGTGCCTCCTGCCCACTTTAAGAAAATAAGGTTTCACTGTGATTGTTACTGACAGTTGAACCTGCAGACTCATCTGTGCCAGTTTCAGTGTCACAACACAATGCGATCTTAGTAGGTCTGGTGGTGCTGGTGGTGGGGGGGTCCTTTAGTGGTGGAATAAAAATTCAATATACAGATAATTAAGAGGGAAAATAACAACTCAATCACAGCTGCAATCAAGCCTGCTGAGTATGTGCTTACACATTAAATGATTATCTACATTTTATATGGCATTTGTGTGATGTGTGTATCAGCTAGTTTTGAATTACTATTAGCAACACATACAAAGTTGGGACAGGGGCATGTAAGCATTTAGCTATGGAGTGTATGGAGACTGATGTCTTAAATTAAGTGTTTTTTTCATACTTGGTTGTTACAGGATGCCATGCAGAATGTGTTTTGGCATTGTTTGATTAAATACACCAGGGATTGAAAAAGACGTCATCTGGGTGGCAATGAAGGTTGCTCCAAAATCTGTTCAAAATGAATGGTTCCTTCACAGATGTGCAAATTACCCCTATACCACCACTGATGCTGGCTTTTAAACTATAACAAGCTGGTTGGTCAGGTGGGTGATATAGGGACTTAAGGAAATTTGCAATAATGATATTTATGGCCATATAGAAAAATATGGAATAACATTTGATTGGTGATCGCAGCTTGATGGCAGAAGCAGTTATTAGTGCAAACATGAGTGCAAATGAAACTTTCCAAATCATTTACTGACACTGATAGCAGATAACCTCCTTTGAAGTGTGACTCTATTGCCACAAGGTGCCAGCAGCAACATTAATGAAATAGTAGTGACGCAGCATAAGTCAAATAGAAGCACAAAAGTAGCTTAGGTAGTGTTTTCCCTGGAAAATCTAAGTAAAATTATAACATAACTGCTTAACACTTTAACAGTAATAATAATTAAACTAACTGAACTTTGTAACTCTTTAGAAGCCTGTACAGTATTGCCAGATAATAAAACTCAAACTGAAAAATATTTTCTATGGGATGTTGAGTTGGGTATATTGGGTTGAGCTCTTTAACCAGTTGCTTAAAGCCCTCATTTTCCACTATGTGACTGCATCAGTAATTTCCATCCACCATTTGCTCTTCCTGTCACAGCTAGCGAGTGCTCCAGCACTGTTCAGTTGAGTCATTTGTTTACTTTTGGGTCACACATCACCAGCTGCTCTTAGCTCCCTTTTTAGGTGCTTAATCGTCATCAGAGGCTGACACGCTGCTCTCGCTGTGCGACATGTTTGGGTTTGTGTCGTTGTGTGCGTGCTATATGGGATATGTATGGGATATATATCACTATATCATTCATATAGAGAAATCACACTTTTTTTTAAATCATGTAAATGATCATGAATGGTATGATATGGTACATCCCCATTTTTCCACTACACAGTCATATATTTTTAGTTTAGTGCCATTTAACCTTGTCCTTTGCATACAGAGATTTCTTTGAGTTCCCTGATTGATTTAATGATACAAGATACAGTAAGAAAAAAAAATCTCCAAATTATTTACAAACTAACGTGGTATTCTTTAATTATTCAGCCACAGTATTTGTCTATAAGGAGGTGAATTCCTTCTCATTTTTGCTTCTGAAAGTGTTCTTCTTAAACCCAATCATGTCTCCAGTAAACCTAATTAAGTTGTTGGATTTTCCACCAAGTGCTTTTCTGATTGTTTGTTGCTCCTGTTGGCATATGTGCAACTTTTGTGCCAGGAAAGTTACATTCCTGACATTTGTTATTCTTTTTGTAGTATTTTAAGTTAAATATATATTAAAAATTATTTGAAACTTATTGATTATGTTTTTTACACTTTACACAGAATGCAAACTTTTTTTGGAACCAGGCTTAGCGTTAAAATACTTAAGTGTGTACTTTAAATTTTTCCTTAAATAAAACAGTGAACAATTTCACAAATTGAAACACTCACATCATATATAATTTTTACATTTTTCAGCATATCAAAAATTTATTAATTTCAAGTCACATGTGAATATTTCTCTAGTTTTTTTCTCTGAAATATAGTGTTATTCATAAAGCAACTTATATTCTGTTGTCAGTAATATTAATGATAAGGTGATAATAAAAATGTCACACTTTTGTGCATAAAATGTATAAAGATACATCTTGTCCACTAGTTTACTGCATATAGGAGGGGAAGGGAGCCATGAATTAATCATAAACATAAGACATTAAATGTCAGCATCTCCACTGTCTGAATAAAGGCTAAGTAAACCTATGTGCCTCATAAAAAAGTCAACCATAAAAAGCCATAAATAACAGTGTGTCCTTTTGGCTGGCAAATATAATTAGCCAGCGTTCATTTAAAAGGCCATATCAGTGAGGTGGTGTGAATATCACTGCTGCAATTTCTATTGTGACCCTTAAATGCTGATTCAGGTAAATAATTTTATTTCAAGGATAGTTTAGGAGGGCTTACAATATTATTGTCTATGTATAATGTCAATGTGTCAATATCAATGTGGAGATAACCTAGTTTCATTATAATTTTACACGCTGAAGATACTCCAAAAACAAAGAGCAATTCAGACGACCCGATATAGATGGGCTCACCTCAACCCATGGCTTGGGCTCTGGAACCAGTATCCTGGAGAGGGGATGGACCCTGTTTCAGTCTGGAGTTGCCCTCTGTGAAAGGCTGGGGTGGCTATCCTTGTATCCCCCTGAGCTTGCTGCCTGTACATTGGAGTTTTTACCAGTGGACAAGAGGAATGGTTCCCTGTGCCTTCGGGCCATGGAATGGGCCCTGACTGTTGTTTGCGCTTAAGCGATGAATGACAATTCAGACTACCCAGCCTTCTTGAAGTTGCTGGGTGGTCTGCTTGAGGGTGCTCCACAGACCTGGCGCACCTACCTAAGCCTAGCCTGGGCTAGGCTACAGCTGATGTGTACCAGCAGGCTAAGTGAAATGCAGCAGTGGCTGAAGCAAAAACTCAGTGTGCTCGGTGATACCATGGACAAAGACTTTTGGATGGCCTCGAAGCAATTCTGGCTTCTGGGATGACTCATTCCTCAATGGACGCAAGGTCACTGAGTTAGTAAAACAACTCTTTGGTGGCAGGCCCCTTGGGGTGGGTAAAATTTGCCCTGAGTTCCTGAAGGCTCTGGATGTTGTAGGGCTATCTTGGTTGACACGCCTCTGCAACATTGAGTGGCAATATGGGGTAGTGCCTCTGGACTGGCAGACTGAGGTGGTGGTTCCCATCTTCAAGAAGGGGGACAGAGAGTGTGCTCCAACTGTCAGGGGCTCATACTCCTCAGACTTCCCAGGAAGATCTATGCCAAGGTACTGAAGAGGAGAGTTCATCTGTTAGTTGAACCTCAGATTTAGGAGGAACAATGCAGTTTTTGTCCTGGTCACTGAGTGCTGGACCAGCTTTTATCCTCTTGAGGATATTCAAGTGTATATGGGAGTTTGCCCATCCAGTCTACATGTGTTTTGTGGACTTGGAGAAGGCATTTGACTGCGTCCCTTGGGGTATCCTTTGGTGGGTGCTGGGGAAGAATGGGGTGTCTGGCCCATTGTTGTAGTCCATTCAGTCCCTGTACAACCACAGCACAAGCTTGGTCCACATTGCCAGCACAAAGTCGGACTAATTTCCACTGGGTGTTGGCTGGGCCTGGCCTTTGTTATTAATTTGTCATTTCTAGGCATAGCAAAGTGGTGGAAGCCTTTTGCATTCGTGGCCTCAGAATCTCATCTCTGCTTTTTGCAGATGATGTGGTCCTGTTGGCTTCATCAGGTGGTGGTCTCCAGCTTGCAATAGAGCAGTTCCCAGCTGAGTGTGAGAATTATCACCTCCAAGTCTGAGGCCATGGTTCTCAGACAGAAAACAGTGGAGTGCCCACTCTGGGTCAGGATCGAGTTGCTGCAATTTAAGTGGAGCAATTTAAGTATCTCCGAAGGGTGGCTGGCGTTTTGACTTAGAGATAAGGTGAAGAGTGCAGTCATTTGAGAGGGGCTCAGAGTCAAGCCACTACTCCTCCACATTTGCAAGGAACCTTGGTGTGATCTTTGATGTTGCTTTAAAATTTGATAAACAGATTAGCTCTGTTGTTAAGATGAGCTTCTTTTATTTAAGGCTCCTCAGTAAGGTGAAGGCCTACTTCCTCCCATATGACTTAAAATGTATTTATATTCACTTGCTTTCAGGTCGAGTTGAGCTGAGGATCCTGGTTTGTATTATGCAAACAAAGGTTTTGTTTACCTTGTTCCATATGATTTTTTAGTATATATTTATTGTTGATTAACTAACTGATGTATAGTATATATTTTGTATAACTTGTACAACACTTTGTTCAACTGAAGTTGTTTAAATGTGCTATAGAAAAAACTCTGACTTGACTCCTCCACATTGAAAGGAGCCAGTTGAAGTGGTTCGTGGCATCTGGCTGGGAGGAGGCCCCATGGTAGACCGAGGACAAGCTGGAGAGATTATATCTCTCAGCTGGCCTGGGAATGCCCCTGTGTTCCCTTGGATGAGCTAGAGGAGGTGGCTGGGGAGGGGGAGGTCTGGGTTTCTCTGCTTAGGCTTCTGCCCCTGGGACCTGGCCCTGGATAGGCAGAAGAAGATGGATGGATGATGCTCCAAACCAGTTTCACCAGTCTTTCTTAATATGCTACTGGTCCATCACAATCCTAAAAACTGCTTAGAGGACTAGCCTCTACTATTGTGCGGTACCTGGCACCAAGACTTGAGCAGCAGATCCTTTATACTCTGTAAGTTGTATAGTTTAGCCACTTCAGACTGCACCTGTTCCCAGCACATCCTCTGAATGTTCTGCCCTGCCTATGACTCACCATGTGGGTACATTTACATTTGCTCAGATGCTCACATCAGCACTCTGGCCATAACAAGTCAAAGTTGCTTCAATCTTTACTCATTTCTCCAATTGTCAAAAACCAAAAAAAAGTTGAGAATCACCTGCACAGTTGTTGTGAGATAATTGTTATTCCCTCCATCTTTGAGTGGCCATAATGTTTTGTGTTCATTGGTGTACTGTACTCACAGCAGCCTGCCAGCCTCTAACTCAGCTGACAGTATACTGTCAGGGGAATCTTGCTGTTCAACCATGTAGACAGATGTTGGCTGTACAAGATGTAAGAATCTCTCTACTGTAATATTTTTCTTAAACTCTACTAGCTCTCCTCAGGGGAGATGTTCAGTCCCTTCAGAGCAAAGCAGCCTAACACCATAAAATAACAAAATGTCTTATATTGTTCTTTTCTTGGGTGTTCACCTGAGATTCATAAAACAAAAAGGGGAAGAGATGTGATTTTATCAAGATATATAGAGAGGGCAGGGTGGTTTGTGTATGTGCCATATCTTATCCTGACCTCCTGCTACTGTTTCGTGGACCCATTTGACCACTCTAGCCTATCCTGTGCCCCCATTTATTGTGATTGTATGGAGTTATTGAGGAGTTGGGCCTATTAGGTGGGGAGCTGCCATAGCTGTCTGACTACCAATTACTAGCCAGCAGCTATGTACAGCCTGCCCTGAGGTAAGGAGGGGTAGGGGATGTTGTAAGGGGGTGGGGGAAGGATATAAGTGGGGTTGGGGATGTTGGGTTGGGGTTCTCAGGAGACCTGCCACAGCAGCACGTCATTAATCAATCCGATTTAGACCGGACAGGGACACACTTAGTCGCTGCTCCCGCCAACACTGCCATGGCAGGGGAGAGAAAGTGTGTGCGTGACCTGCATCTTATTCCTGTATGCGGACACAAAAAGATGGATAGATGGGACCAGAATGAAGAGAAAGGAATGGGGTGGCAAATGGGAGAGGGATGATGGAAGGGGCATGAGGTGTGGAGGGAGAGACAACAATTAATGGAGTGATGTGAGTTGAATTAAAACAAAGAAAATGTATTGATTCATTTCTGTTCTAAGGAGGGGAATAAAAATGTTCACCTCCTTGACATGAAAGAAAACCTGGCAGAGAGAAATGTATTTGATAAAACTGATGAAACAGGCAAAAAATAAATAAATAAAAAATATTCCATGGAGAAGGAGAAATGGAAAGTTTAGTCTCATTTGATTTGTCTTTGTGATCACAAAAGATCACAGAAGTTTGATGACTGGTGGAGATGATGGACCATATCCTTAGTCAGACCCAGAGAAGAAGACAAGGATGGAGTTAGGGCGTCCTATTTGCATTCATTAATATGTATGCACATGTGCACTTTATTTTCCACTATTAAATGGATTGTCTGCTTGAATAGTTTGTTACCCGCCCAGTGATAGTGCAATTTATTATAAGGAGATTTGCTTACCGAGTGCGAAAACAATTCAGATTTTACTGAGAGTGGATGAAAAAACAGACACGTTTAACAACATCATAAATAAAGATGCTTCGCTGTCACCAGAAAAGCTGTTTAACTAAATTCTGGCATACTGGACTGTCCTTCTAGAATTAGGTACACAACATTAAGTCTAGTAATTGTGTTGCCTTCTGCAATTGTATGGGATCATTGCCATCTCGAAATATGAGGACAATGTTAAGTGGTATGTAAACATGTGTCATTAGATATAATGACTTCTTCCTAAATAACTGGTCATATCATTACAGGCTGAGCATCATGTGGATTACATTCTCCAATCACAAAGCTGTCCAAATGGTGATAGACGGTTAAATAATGCTTCATCAGGCCAGATTTACTTTTTAAAATTGTGCATGGCTCCATGGGCCGTGGTCTTCACACAGGATAATGTGTTAGCACTTGGTGGGTGGCAGGATTTTGTGTTACAGGAGTGTTGATAGGATTGTTTAGTCATTCTGAGGCTGCTGTGTGGTGATGTTCAAATGTCCTTGTCTACACCTCTTATTCATATTTTATGCCAAAAAGGAACGACATTAGTTTTTGAATGTTTTCATGAACACGTGCAGATGCCGCTTTTCTTGAAACTTTGGTTTTATCATGTTTCCTTCAGTTTGTTTTTTAAAGCCAAGTGATAATTATAAATTAGTCACTTCCAATGTGAAGTTACTGTTCCTGTCACACCATCATGCAAAAGATGCAGTAAAATTCCTCAGCTAGAAGAAGACAAAAGCACAACTTTAAATGATAATGGTGCTCTATAGCCACCGGATGTGTAAATAGACAAGTTCACCACGTCGACTCGAAAGGTCACAATAAGCCAGTCTGGTGTTCGCAGCTTGTCTAACATCCTTTTCCTGTGATGGGAGCAACACTGTCCTCTGACAGACTGTTAATGCAATGTCCCAAAGCTGAATGTGGACCCCCCCCAAAAAAAACAAACAAACAAACAGAAAAACAGGAAGAGCAAAATATCAGGGAATGACATTAATAGGGATTAGCAGCAAAAAACGCATATACTGTAGTGGCGATTAAAATGTGTGAACCTCCATTGTGTTTTCTGTGTTTGTGTGAAAAGTGAACTGATGTGCTCCTTGTAATCCCCCCATCAAACTGTCCTCAGCAACAGGTGGATCAGGTGTGAGAGCTACAATCCTCTGAAAAAAAATTGATAGTGACTAAGAAAGCTGGTGGTCTGAGATGGAGGTGTGAGGCCAAAGATCACTGCACATCTCATTTATCTATCCAGTGGGCAGGAAGGCATCAGCACTGATAACATTACACCACAATCACAGATTGAAACAGGAAATAAAATGGCACCAGTGAACAAATTGGTTGTGGGTGGGATAATGTGGTGAAAAAGATAAACATGTTAAAGGGACACTGAAAAAAAAAAATTCAATTAATAATTAATAATTTCAGCAATTTCAATTATTAGAAATAACAAATGTATATAAATAAAAGTGAACGTATCCTTGACGTGTTGGATTAGATGGACTGCATAACACGTGCTTGGCTAATGTGAAGTCCATATTTCTGTCATGCTCACTGGTAATTAACATTTAGATGGCAGTGGTGAACATGTCTCCACTGCAGGTGATGATTAGTGTTTGGGTGCTATAAGAGCAAACCTCCAATTAAAAAGCACAGAGATCTGTAGAAACTTGTAGGTGAGACCAATCACTGAAATTTGGAAGATGAAATATTTAAAAACAGCCAGCAAAAATCACCTTTGGTATCTATAAATGATTGTGTGATCATATACATTTGAAAAACTGTAAACAGTAATTTTGTTACTCACACGAAGGTTAAAGGGATGGATGTGCAATACAGCTACTGTTATTCAGAGTGCATCCAGACCACTGTCACCCACGAAAACATGATTCAGCCTCACCACAGGCAACAAGATCTCTGCAAAATGCACTCATGACATCAAATGTCTGCTTTCCATGAGGCATTTCCTTCTCTGATTAATTTATTTCCATCTTGGGTGCCTTACTTGGCTTTTTCACAGGTGAGGGCCAGTGCAATCGCTCAAGATGCAGATCAGAACTACGACTACGCCTCCAACAGTGTTATCCTGCACCTGGACGTGGGGGATGAAGTGTGTGTCCAGCTGGATGGCGGCAAAGTTCATGGAGGAAACACCAACAAATACAGCACCTTCTCTGGCTTCCTCATCTACCCTGACTGACAATGTCCGCACATTCTTATACTCCCCCTCTGTAATCAAGCAAAAATTTCATCTCCTTTCTTCATCTAACACTGCCATAATGTAATTTGTCATTTAACTGCTCTTCAGTAAATGAAACATGTAATAATATGACCAGAGCTAATAGATAGAGCTTGAAGAGAATTTGTGTAAAAATGAGTATAATATTGTATATATATTACCAGATAACATTTACTTAATATATTACACTTGTGTGATCATTATTATGTGCCATGTGCGGTATGTGTAAGCATGGCTAAAACACAATTTACATCTTTTTCATATGCACACATTTGCCTGTACAAACACACACACACACACACACACACACACACACACACACACACACACACACACACACACACACACACACACACACGTGTCCATGCGTTAATTGAACTTTACTTGTTGTTCTGAGAGAGGATGATAATTTCGGTCACCGGTCTGAAGCCAACTGGAATGATATCTGAATGTAGACTGTCAATTGAAGTGTGCGTATTCGGCCGCAGCCTTTTGCGTTCACCATGAGATGGATTTTCAATACGGGCGTAGACACCAAACAAGAAAAGTCATGAATATATTGATCAGAGCTGATAATAG
The DNA here is from genome assembly GCF_007364275.1 of Archocentrus centrarchus. NCBI lineage: Eukaryota > Metazoa > Chordata > Actinopteri > Cichliformes > Cichlidae > Archocentrus > Archocentrus centrarchus. Next base: position 16,565,363 of record NC_044350.1, read on the forward strand.
AGCCAGCTTCATGATCATAATCCGGTGTGTTGTATGTCTGTGTTGATGCCCGTGTGCAAGCATATACGTGCGTGTTTGCCCTTTTGTTTGTGCTGAGGTATAAAAGCATCATGTTACTAATGGTTTGACTTGCACAGTCTCTGACTCCCGCAAGAGGGAGGAGGAGGGATTTTGAGATGTTGATAACAGACCTTTAACAAACATAGTATGCCAGTATTGTGGCTTAGTTTTGAGGCTTATCCTAAGTGCGCCTCATCATATCCTGCTAATGAGCTGAGGCTTCTTCTACAGCCTCACCTGTTGGGTGACACACAAATTTTTCCTCTTTATTGAAATAGTAACCACCTAGAAAATATGTTGAACGTGGTTCCAAATGTTGAGATTGGTAGATGGTGTTAAAAGCTGGCTGTCATAGTGAGGTTTAAACTCAATATTGTATATTTTTAGAGAGTCACATTATGGAAGGCTTCCATAATGTTCCACTCGCCACTTCAGTCAGGAACACTAAATTCAAAAGATTGTTTTGTTCTATCTGCAGTAATGTTTTCATGGTATGGCTCTGCTCTGGGATGTCTCCACCCTTCCACTCACGTATGTGGAAAACATAAAGCAGAGAGAGCCGCAGGAAGACCCTCATACAGAACAGAGCAGGCATCAGTAACAACAGATGTGATCCTGACACATGACAAGAGGAGCAAGGGTGGGGGCGGGTTGCAAAGCAGCTTGCTGATGAGCAACAATCCCAGGCAGGCTAAAGCAGCTTAAATAACACCATCAGCTGATGTTCACTGGCACCGAGATCAGCTGATATGTCAGGCTTGCAGCTGAGCTTGACTTCATGCCCTGCCTGAGCTAATGTTATGCTGAAATTGTGCAATGGATTTTTTTTTTTAAAAAAAGAGAACCTCCCTACCTCCGCACAGCAGGCCAATCACAGAGTGAAACGGCTGTAAATGCGTGATTGCAAGAAAAACAGTTTCCCAGTCTTGTTCCCAAAATGTGAAACTTTTTTCTTTTTTAATTTTAATGTGAATGCATCCATGTGAAAATCTTGTGATGTTACTGCCATGTGCCATACCTATAGGTTCTCTGTGCCTTATACTATCAATTTATTTTTTATTTTTTATGCATGAGACAGTTTCCCTTGTTAAGTTAAATGAAGAAGATGATCCAAGTAATTCAAATAGCAAATAGAGAGATTTCCTATTTCCAAGATTGGCTGTCTTTACAAATGTTAGTGCATATCCACTTAAGGAAATGCACATGTTTATGTTGCCAATAGTGATGCAAATCTTTATGTGTAACTGGATGTAACTGACCCCTGTAAATAAAAGCCCCCAAAACTGAGACCAGGACTAATTCTGTATGGTGGGAATGAACAACAGAAGCATAACACAGTGTAATTCAAATTTTGCATCCATAAAAATGATCAATATGTTGATGGAACCAAATTATTGCATTTATTTTTTTCTTTTTTACTAATATGTTTAGATGGATAGAATATAAAATTATTTTAAAACATTTATTACAGTTTAGTGTCATGCAAGTAGAGGGCTTCATATAATAATATGTGAAAGAGACTTTATTGTTGAGGTAGCATGACTGTATCCAGATAATATTTGGATGTGGGTTATTCTTACACTTTTCATTCTTGTGGTGAAACTGAAAAAAAAAAAGCTATATATTGTACATAAGACATCACCCCCGAGTAGCTTTATTTAACCTCTGTGCCATGCCACATCCTACTGTGTATGTTTTCTGACGCTGCTACCTTTGTTCACGAGCAGTAAGGACCCATTGCTCTTACTGTTCTTTGTGAGCTGAGACCATGAAATACAATAAAAAAAAAGAAGATTCAGGATGATTTTACTGTCAAGTGGAACCAGTGCTTTCTTTATTCATTATTGCTTTTATTCTCTCTTCTTTCCTTGTGTGTTACAGAAAAATGAAGAAGCAGCCATTGAGGTCTGTTATGATAAAGTGTCTTTGAAGTTTTCAGGGTGTTTTTTTTTTTTTTTAATTTCAAAGAATCGAAGATTTTTTGCAGCACTGATGTCTAACTCATTTTTTCTCAGAGCCAGTTTCAGATATTCACTCACGTAAGGTTACAACAGTTACCTTGAAATGCACAAATATTTCCAAATGCTACACAACAATGGGCGATAACTCTGTGTGTGTGTGTGTGTGTGTGTGTTATCTTATATGCACTGCATTATATGCAGAGGGTTTTTTCTTTCCTTCATGTATATAAATGTGAAGAAGAAAAACATCAACAAAAAAATCTAAATGGAGTTGGACCATTTTATTAATAAAAATATACAACAACAAAAAAGTTGGAATGCTGTGTAAAATGTAAATAAAAACAGAATTCAATGATTTGCAAATTTTATAAACCCATAATTTACTATTTCATGAAAAATTTTTGCTTATCTTGAATTTGATGGCAGCAACACAAAAAGGTTGGGACGGGGGTGCCATAAGGCTGGAAAAATAATTGGTGCTAAAAAACAAAAAGCAAAAAAATAAAACAGCTGGAGGAACATTTTGCAATGAATTAGGTTAACTGGCAGCAGGTCAGTGACATGAGCATCTTACAGAGGCAGAGTTTCTCAGAAGTAAAGGTGGGCAGAGGTTCACCAATGACCAAAATAAAAGTTCACCAAAAGTCTACAAATTAGGGAACAATTTTAGAATAATGTTCTTCATTGTGAAATTGAGAAGATTTTGAATATCTCATCATCCACAGCACATAATATCAAAAGATTCAGAGAAACTGGAGAAATCTCTGAGCCACAGGGACAAAGCTGAAAATCAATATTCCATGCCAGTGATCTTCAGGCCCTCAGGCAGCACCGCATTAAAAACAGGCGTGATTCTCTCATGGAAATCAATGCATGGGTTCAGGAACTGTCCGTGAAAACAGTTCACTGTGCCATCCAAAAATACAGGTTGAAGCTCTATCATGCAGAGAAGAAACCATATGTGATCCAGAAATGCTTTTGTCTTCTCTGGGCTAAAGCTCATTTAAAATGGCCTGAGGCAAAGTGCAAATCAAAATTCTTTTAGGAAACGTAGATACCACACCCTCTAGACTAAAAAGGAGAGGGGCCAGCCTGTATCTCTGATGGTATGGAGGTGCATTAGTACTTTTGGAAATGACAGCTTACACATCTAGAAAGCCAACCATCAATGCTGAACAGTATATACAGGTTTTTGAGCAATATATGTTCCCATCCAGATGACATCTTTTCCAGGGAATGTTAAACTGCATACTGCATCTACTACAACAGCATGGCTTCATAGTAGAAGCATGTGAGCGCTGAACTGGTCTGCCTGCAGTCCAGACTGAAAACACAAAATGAAAAATACCACAAGAACGACCCAGGACTGTTAAGCAGCTAGAATCCTGGGACAACATTTTTCTCCTAGAAGTCCAGCAGCCGGTCTCCTCAGTTCCCAGACATTTAAAAACTGCTGCTACAAGAAGAGAGGATGCTTCATGGTGATGAACATGAAACTGTCCCAACTTTTTTGAGATGTGTTGCTGCCATCAAATTGAAAGTTAGCTAATTTATTTCATGAAATAGGAAAATGTCTCAATAAACACTGGACATGTTTCCTATGGTCTATTATGAATAAAATATGGGTTTATGAGATTTGCAAGTCATTGCATTCTAATTTTCATTTCACACAGTGTCCTCGCTTTTTTGGAATTGGGGTTGTAACAGAGTTTACATTTCTGGCAATGTCCAAATAAGTGAACATAATAAACACCGTAAAGGTTGAATTGCAATAGCTTATACATGTGCAAAGCCACGGAGCTTACTGTAAATTATGTGCATCTGTGGACACTTTTCTTCTTGGGAATTAATGGCAGTAAAAAGCAAAACAAAAAAGAAAACACAGAAGAGCCTTAAACTACTTCCCCTGCAAATCCCGTCAGGGTGCATAAACTGTATTGATAGGATCTGTTTAAAAGAAAGTGCTGAGGAAACATTTCGTTTCAGGATTTCTGGATTTTTCTTTTCCTTTGTGCTTTTATGTCGAGCTAGAGAACTACAACAAAATATGATATATAGTGAAATTAAACAGACTTTAAACACAGTATTCCAAATATAGTATGCAGGTTATTCAGGATTGTGTCAGTCACAGTCATATATAACCACACAATCTTGCCAAATGGGTGGAAATTTGGTGGCTTTAATGGAACATGCATCAACAGGCATTATTTCCTTTACTCACACAGCTATTAACTATTTCTGTTTGCAGTATTTAGATAATCTGTAGCTCCACTAGTGCCTTCTTTACAGTGGGGCTTTGACCTGAATGCTAACTTTAACATCCAAACAGGCACAGAATGCTAACATGTTGATGTTTTAAAGGTTTTTATGTTTCATTAATATAAGTATGCTAAAATGTTTTAGCACTAAGCACAAAGTTCAGCTATAATGAATAATGAGCTGTGGTTTAAAGAGTTTGTACAGGCTGCCTTTGCACTGCCTGCATATATCCCATATAGACGGTGGAGCCTGTGTCTACAATTAAATTGCATCACACAATGCCTTGTGAATCTCTTTGTTTCAGCTTTGTAATTAAAAAGTTTGTCACTCAAAATTCTTCATGAGTGAGCCGAACATAGTAGTGGCGCAAATAGTTACTGAAATGTCAGAGATTTGTCAGAATTGCAGCTGCAGCAACCTGTTTGAAGAGAGCTTTCCCATTAACAGACTTGTTTCTTCACCTGCTGCTGCTTCCGGCCCTCACCGAAGCCACCCAGTGAAAGTGGAACATTGAAACATGAAAGGGAGTCTCACCTCCTAGGAATAAGAACAAGGAAATGGATCTTTAATTAAAGGTGAGAGCTAATACTATTCAGATGAGGAGATTCTTGCTGAATATGGAGCAGACAGGGGGTAAGGGGAATGCTGCACGGGGGGGGTGGGGGTTGTTGGGCATGTATCTTGCCAGTGTCTCCCCCCCTCTGAGTCTCAGCACTCCCTCTTCGCAGATTCCAGCGTTAAGTTAATTGGACAGGGAGAGGAGAGGGCTGAGGAGGGAAGCGTTCAGCCCCATTAGCAATCCCCCTGTGGAAGGCTGAGCCGAGAGGATCACAGACTCACAAATAGGAGGATTAAAATAATCAATAGGCTTCACTCTCTCCTTCAGCACAGGCGGCCCTGTGTACAACACACACACACACACACACACACAGACACACACACACACAGACACACACACA